>NW_027640669.1:0-166983 GCF_949752795.1 Hyperoodon ampullatus | reverse complement strand
AAGTGAAATAAGTCACACAGAAAAAGAAACTTATCATAAGATATCACTTATGAAGATCCTGTAAACATGGCTACACTTGAACTGAGTTAGGAAAGAGAACAGTGTCTCACATTTAGAAAACACTCTTATGCCTGCTTAAGGGGGAAGGAGAGGTGGGGTGATGCATAAAACCAGAGTTTGATATAAGCACAGGTACCGTTCCAAAAACCAACTATGGAATAGACAAGACCTACACCTTCCTCAGTGAAAGGGACTCAAAACCCCATTTTTCCCGCAGAGGAATATATCTGACTAGTAAGAATCTTAAAACCTATGTATTGATATGTCTCCGTAAGGGAATCAAGTGTGTCTAGACTGGGATAAATATGGCAGCGAGAATCAGCTCAAACCCACTATAAAAAGGAATTTCAAAAATAAACAAAAAAAACTGGGAAATTCTTTACAAATCCTTCAGGGTCTCTGATGAAACCTGAAATGACCCTATCTACAATGACAGCTGGATGTGGCATAAGGCTGGACACTTGGGACTTAGAGGATTGGTGAGATTGGGTGAGCAAATGCAGACCCTTTAAAGCAATAATGCATGGCACACATTCCATGGGTCCCAACTCTCCAGGTTGAAGGGAATATTACTACAGATATAACATGTACGGGAATCCTAGAGAACGGACACACTGTGAATACGAAAGGTTTCTAAAACTCAACGAATAGTCCCTCTCCTGGTGCTCCGGTTTGACTTTCCATCTGCTTTATTATCAACCTCCCAACTTGGAGAGACAGCCCCTTTAACCTCCTGGTTCGCACAGGTTGCCAATTTGGCAGAGGATGAAAGGGAAGAGGGAGAACCAATGAGAGAGTAGCTGTTAGGCATTTGGACGGGCACATATCACTGTAATTTCCCGGCAGGAAGAAGAATTAACCAAAGTCTCAGCAACCCACCGGGAATCAGTATAGATCCGGAACCAAAATTTTGGACTTGCGGTCAGCTCACCAAAAACGAGTTGAAAAATGGAGCTCAGGGGCACAGCAATTCACAAACTGGCCGAGTAATAAAGGACAACTATCGTCCAAAAATCTGTTGAGGGAAGGCAACGAGGCGGACTTGAAAGCGAGGCAGAATAGCAGGAAACAGATTTCAAGAGGTACGTTGGAATCGCCTTTAAAGCACAGGAAGAGGGGCACAACTTCGACAATGATGCACTTGGCCAAAAAGGGCGTATGCGTTTTCTCCTGAATATATTCAGGAGAAAACGCATACGCCCTTTTTGGCCAAGCAAGCAAGCGGGCAATGCAAATCTGCACTACAAAGAAGTATCACTTCCCACCGGTAAAAAGGGACATCCACAAAATGTGTAAAAACCAGAAAGGCAAGACAGGCCCTGGAGAACAGGGAGCCTTGTTATGCTGATGGGCGGGATGTAAATTGCCAACTGCCTCTCTGGAGGAGTGCATTGTGTTCCCTAAAACAAGTAAACAACAGAGCTACAGAGCCAAGGGCACTTCCAGTCTAGGGAATATACCTTGGGAAAACTGAAAATCAAAAAGACACAGCCGCCCCAAAATTTAGGGCTGCACTGCTTACAAGGACCTCAACTTGGGTACACCTTAAATATCCCAGGAAATATAAAAATGGTTCAAAAAATTGTGGTACTTACGTACGATGGAATATCCCTCAGCCATGAAATCAATGTCATAAGACCAGTAGCAGCAAAATGGGTGGATTCAGGTACGATGATTCTAAGTGAAATAAGTCACACAGAAAAAGAAACATATCATAAGATATCACTTATGAAGATCCTGTAAACATGGCTACACTTGAACTGAGTTAGGAAAGAGAACAGTGTCTCACATTTAGAAAACACTCTTATGCCTGCTTAAGGGGGAAGGAGACGTGGGGTGATGCATAAAACCAGAATTTGATATAAGCACAGGTACCGTTCCAAAAACCAACTATGGAATAGACAAGACCTACACCTTCCTCAGTGAAAGGGACTCAAAACCCCATATTTCCCGCAGAGGAATATATCTGACTAGTAAGAATCTTAAAACCTATGTATTGATATGTCTCCGTAAGGGAATCAAGTGTGTCTAGACTGGGATAAATATGGCAGCGAGAATCAGCTCAAACCCACTATAAAAAGGAATTTCAAAAATAAAACAAAAAAACTGGGAAATTCTTTACAATTCCTTCAGGGTCTCTGATGAAACCTGAAATGACCCTATCTACAATGACAGCTGGATGTGACATAAGGCTGGACACTTGGGACTTAGAGGATTGGTGAGATTGGGTGAGCAAATGCAGACCCTTTAAAGCAATAATGCATGGCACACATTCCATGGGTCCCAACTCTCCAGGTTGAAGGGAATATTACTACAGATATAACATGTACGGGAATCCTAGAGAACGGACACACTGTGAATACGAAAGGTTTCTAAAACTCAACGAATAGTCCCTCTCCTGGTGCTCCGGTTTGACTTTCCATCTGCTTTATTATCAACCTCCCAACTTGGAGAGACAGCCCCTTTAACCTCCTGGTTCGCACAGGTTGCCAATTTGGCAGAGGATGAAAGGAAGAGGGAGAACCAATGAGAGAGTAGCTGTTAGGCATTTGGACGGGCACATATCACTGTAATTTCCCGGCAGGAAGAAGAATTCACCAAAGTCTCAGCCACCCACCGGGAATCAGTATAGATCCTGAACCAAAATTTTGGACTTGCGGTCAGCTCACCAAAAACGAGTTGAAAAATGGAGCTCAGGGGCACAGCAATTCACAAACTGGCCGAGTAATAAAGGACAACTATCGTCCAAAAATCTGTTGAGGGAAGGCAACGAGGCGGACTTGAAAGCGAGGCAGAATAGCAGGAAACAGATTTCAAGAGGTACGTTGGAATCGCCTTTAAAGCACAGGAAGAGGGGCACAACTTCGACAATGATGCACTTGGCCAAAAAGGGCGTATGCGTTTTCTCCTGAATATATTCAGGAGAAAACGCATACGCCCTTTTTGGCCAAGCAAGCAAGCGGGCAATGCAAATCTGCACTACAAAGAAGTATCACTTCCCACCGGTCAAAAGGGACATCCACAAAATGTGTAAAAACCAGAAAGGCAAGACAGGCCCTGGAGAACAGGGAGCCTTGTTATGCTGATGGGCGGGATGTAAATTGCCAACTGCCTCTCTGGAGGAGTGCATTGTGTTCCCTAAAACAAGTAAACAACAGAGCTACAGAGCCAAGGGCACTTCCAGTCTAGGGAATATACCTTGGGAAAACTGAAAATCAAAAAGACACAGCCGCCCCAAAATTTAGGGCTGCACTGCTTACAAGGACCTCAACTTGGGTACACCTTAAATATCCCAGGAAATATAAAAATGGTTCAAAAAATTGTGGTACTTACGTACGATGGAATATCCCTCAGCCATGAAATCAATGTCATAAGACCAGTAGCAGCAAAATGGGTGGATTCAGGTACGATGATTCTAAGTGAAATAAGTCACACAGAAAAAGAAACTTATCATAAGATATCACTTATGAAGATCCTGTAAACATGGCTACACTTGAACTGAGTTAGGAAAGAGAACAGTGTCTCACATTTAGAAAACACTCTTATGCCTGCTTAAGGGGGAAGGAGAGGTGGGGTGATGCATAAAACCAGAGTTTGATATAAGCACAGGTACCGTTCCAAAAACCAACTATGGAATAGACAAGACCTACACCTTCCTCAGTGAAAGGGACTCAAAACCCCATATTTCCCGCAGAGGAATATATCTGACTAGTAAGAATCTTAAAACCTATGTATTGATATGTCTCCGTAAGGGAATCAAGTGTGTCTAGACTGGGATAAATATGGCAGCGAGAATCAGCTCAAACCCACTATAAAAAGGAATTTCAAAAATAAAACAAAAAAAACTGGGAAATTCTTTACAAATCCTTCAGGGTCTCTGATGAAACCTGAAATGACCCTATCTACAATGACAGCTGGATGTGGCATAAGGCTGGACACTTGGGACTTAGAGGATTGGTGAGATTGGGTGAGCAAATGCAGACCCTTTAAAGCAATAATGCATGGCACACATTCCATGGGTCCCAACTCTCCAGGTTGAAGGGAATATTACTACAGATATAACATGTACGGGAATCCTAGAGAACGGACACACTGTGAATACGAAAGGTTTCTAAAACTCAACGAATAGTCCCTCTCCTGGTGCTCCGGTTTGACTTTCCATCTGCTTTATTATCAACCTCCCAACTTGGAGAGACAGCCCCTTTAACCTCCTGGTTCGCACAGGTTGCCAATTTGGCAGAGGATGAAAGGGAAGAGGGAGAACCAATGAGAGAGTAGCTGTTAGGCATTTGGACGGGCACATATCACTGTAATTTCCCGGCAGGAAGAAGAATTAACCAAAGTCTCAGCCACCCACTGGGAATCAGTATAGATCCGGAACCAAAATTTTGGACTTGCGGTCAGCTAACCAAAAACGAGTTGAAAAATGGAGCTCAGGGGCACAGCAATTCACAAACTGGCCGAGTAATAAAGGACAACTATCGTCCAAAAATCTGTTGAGGGAAGGCAACGAGGCGGACTTGAAAGCGAGGCAGAATAGCAGGAAACAGATTTCAAGAGGTACGTTGGAATCGCCTTTAAAGCACAGGAAGAGGGGCACAACTTCGACAATGATGCACTTGGCCAAAAAGGGCGTATGCGTTTTCTCCTGAATATATTCAGGAGAAAACGCATACGCCCTTTTTGGCCAAGCAAGCAAGCGGGCAATGCAAATCTGCACTACAAAGAAGTATCACTTCCCACCGGTCAAAAGGGACATCCACAAAATGTGTAAAAACCAGAAAGGCAAGACAGGCCCTGGAGAACAGGGAGCCTTGTTATGCTGATGGGCGGGATGTAAATTGCCAACTGCCTCTCTGGAGGAGTGCATTGTGTTCCCTAAAACAAGTAAACAACAGAGCTACAGAGCCAAGGGCACTTCCAGTCTAGGGAATATACCTTTGGAAAACTGAAAATCAAAAAGACACAGCCACCCCAAAATTTAGGGCTGCACTGCTTACAAGGACCTCAACTTGGGTACACCTTAAATATCCCAGGAAATATAAAAATGGTTCAAAAAATTGTGGTACTTACGTACGATGGAATATCCCTCAGCCATGAAATCAATGTCATAAGACCAGTAGCAGCAAAATGGGTGGATTCAGGTACGATGATTCTAAGTGAAATAAGTCACACAGAAAAAGAAACTTATCACAAGATATCACTTATGAAGATCCTGTAAACATGGCTACACTTGAACTGAGTTAGGAAAGAGAACAGTGTCTCACATTTAGAAAACACTCTTATGCCTGCTTAAGGGGGAAGGAGAGGTGGGGTGATGCATAAAACCAGAGTTTGATATAAGCACAGGTACCGTTCCAAAAACCAACTATGGAATAGACAAGACCTACACCTTCCTCAGTGAAAGGGACTCAAAACCCCATATTTCCCGCAGAGGAATATATCTGACTAGTAAGAATCTTAAAACCTATGTATTGATATGTCTCCGTAAGGGAATCAAGTGTGTCTAGACTGGGATAAATATGGCAGCGAGAATCAGCTCAAACCCACTATAAAAAGGAATTTCAAAAATAAAACAAAAAAACTGGGAAATTCTTTACAATTCCTTCAGGGTCTCTGATGAAACCTGAAATGACCCTATCTACAATGACAGCTGGATGTGGCATAAGGCTGGACACTTGGGACTGAGAGGATTGGTGAGATTGGGTGAGCAAATGCAGACCCTTTAAAGCAATAATGCATGGCACACATTCCATGGGTCCCAACTCTCCAGGTTGAAGGGAATATTACTACAGATATAACATGTACGGGAATCCTAGAGAACGGACACACTGTGAATACGAAAGGTTTCTAAACTCAACGAATAGTCCCTCTCCTGGTGCTCCGGTTTGACTTTCCATCTGCTTTATTATCAACCTCCCAACTTGGAGAGACAGCCCCTTTAACCTCCTGGTTCGCACAGGTTGCCAATTTGGCAGAGGATGAAAGTGAAGAGGGAGAACCAATGAGAGAGTAGCTGTTAGGCATTTGGACGGGCACATATCACTGTAATTTCCCGGCAGGAAGAAGAATTAACCAAAGTCTCAGCCACCCACCGGGAATCAGTATAGATCCTGAACCAAAATTTTGGACTTGCGGTCAGCTCACCAAAAACGAGTTGAAAAATGGAGCTCAGGGGCACAGCAATTCACAAACTGGCCGAGTAATAAAGGACAACTATCGTCCAAAAATCTGTTGAGGGAAGGCAACGAGGCGGACTTGAAAGCGAGGCAGAATAGCAGGAAACAGATTTCAAGAGGTACGTTGGAATCGCCTTTAAAGCACAGGAAGAGGGGCACAACTTCGACAATGATGCACTTGGCCAAAAAGGGCGTATGCGTTTTCTCCTGAATATATTCAGGAGAAAACGCATACGCCCTTTTTGGCCAAGCAAGCAAGCGGGCAATGCAAATCTCCACTACAAAGAAGTATCACTTCCAACCGGTCAAAAGGGACATCCACAAAATGTGTAAAAACCAGAAAGGCAAGACTGGTCCTGGAGAACAGGGAGCCTTGTTATGCTGATGGACGGGATGTAAATTGCCAACTGCCTCTCTGGAGGAGTGCATTGTGTTCCCTAAAACAAGTAAACAACAGAGCTACAGAGCCAAGGGCACTTCCAGTCCAGGGAATATACCTGGGAAAAACTGAAAATCAATAAGACAGAGCCACCCCAAAATTTAGGGCTGCACTGCTTACAAGGACCTCAACTTGGGTACACCTTAAATATCCCAGGAAATATAAAAATGGTTCAAAAAATTGTGGTACTTACGTACGATGGAATATCCCTCAGCCATGAAATCAATGTCATAAGACCAGTAGCAGCAAAATGGGTGGATTCAGTTACGATGATTCTAAGTGAAATAAGTCACACAGAAAAAGAAACTTATCATAAGTTATCACTTATGAAGATCCTGTAAACATGGCTACACTTGAACTGAGTTAGGAAAGAGAACAGTGTCTCATATTTAGAAAAAACTCTTATGCCTGCTTAAGGGGGAAGGAGACGTGGGGTGATGCATAAAACCAGAGTTTGATATAAGCACAGGTACCGTTCCAAAAACCAACTATGGAATAGACAAGACCTACACCTTCCTCAGTGAAAGGGACTCAAAACCCCATATTTCCCGCAGAGGAATATATCTGACTAGTAAGAATCTTAAAACCTATGTATTGATATGTCTCCGTAAGGGAATCAAGTGTGTCTAGACTGGGATAAATATGGCAGCGAGAATCAGCTCAAACCCACTATAAAAAGGAATTTCAAAAATAAAACAAAAAAACCTGGAAATTCTTTACAATTCCTTCAGGGTCTCTGATGAAACCTGAAATGACCCTATCTACAATGACAGCTGGATGTGGCATAAGGCTGGACACTTGGGACTGAGAGGATTGGTGAGATTGGGTGAGCAAATGCAGACCCTTTAAAGCAATAATGCATGGCAAACATTCCATGGGTCCCAACTCTCCAGGTTGAAGGGAATATTACTACAGATATAACATGTACGGGAATCCTAGAGAACGGACACACTGTGAATACGAAAGGTTTCTAAAACTCAACGAATAGTCCCTCTCCTGGTGCTCCGGTTTGACTTTCCATCTGCTTTATTATCAACCTCCCAACTTGGAGAGACAGCCCCTTTAACCTCCTGGTTCGCACAGGTTGCCAATTTGGCAGAGGATGAAAGGGAAGAGGGAGAACCAATGAGAGAGTAGCTGTTAGGCATTTGGACGGGCACATATCACTGTAATTTCCCGGCAGGAAGAAGAATTAACCAAAGTCTCAGCCACCCACCGGGAATCAGTATAGATCCGGAACCAAAATTTTGGACTTGCGGTCAGCTCACCAAAAACGAGTTGAAAAATGGAGCTCAGGGGCACAGCAATTCACAAACTGGCCGAGTAATAAAGGACAACTATCGTCCAAAAATCTGTTGAGGGAAGGCAACGAGGCGGACTTGAAAGCGAGGCAGAATAGCAGGAAACAGATTTCCAGAGGTACGTTGGAATCGCCTTTAAAGCACAGGAAGAGGGGCACAACTTCGACAATGATGCACTTGGCCAAAAAGGGCGTATGCGTTTTCTCCTGAATATATTCAGGAGAAAACGCATACGCCCTTTTTGGCCAAGCAAGCAAGCGGGCAATGCAAATCTGCACTACAAAGAAGTATCACTTCCCACCGGTCAAAAGGGACATCCACAAAATGTGTAAAAACCAGAAAGGCAAGACAGGCCCTGGAGAACAGGGAGCCTTGTTATGCTGATGGGCGGGATGTAAATTGCCAACTGCCTCTCTGGAGGAGTGCATTGTGTTCCCTAAAACAAGTAAACAACAGAGCTACAGAGCCAAGGGCACTTCCAGTCTAGGGAATATACCTTGGGAAAACTGAAAATCAAAAAGACACAGCCGCCCCAAAATTTAGGGCTGCACTGCTTACAAGGACCTCAACTTGGGTACACCTTAAATATCCCAGGAAATATAAAAATGGTTCAAAAAATTGTGGTACTTACGTACGATGGAATATCCCTCAGCCATGAAATCAATGTCATAAGACCAGTAGCAGCAAAATGGGTGGATTCAGGTACGATGATTCTAAGTGAAATAAGTCACACAGAAAAAGAAACTTATCATAAGATATCACTTATGAAGATCCTGTAAACATGGCTACACTTGAACTGAGTTAGGAAAGAGAACAGTGTCTCACATTTAGAAAACACTCTTATGCCTGCTTAAGGGGGAAGGAGACGTGGGGTGATGCATAAAACCAGAGTTTGATATAAGCACAGGTACCGTTCCAAAAACCAACTATGGAATAGACAAGACCTACACCTTCCTCAGTGAAAGGGACTCAAAACCCCATATTTCCCGCAGAGGAATATATCTGACTAGTAAGAATCTTAAAACCTATGTATTGATATGTCTCCGTAAGGGAATCAAGTGTGTCTAGACTGGGATAAATATGGCAGCGAGAATCAGCTCAAACCCACTATAAAAAGGAATTTCAAAAATAAAACAAAAAAACTGGGAAATTCTTTACAATTCCTTCAGGGTCTCTGATGAAACCTGAAATGACCCTATCTACAATGACAGCTGGATGTGGCATAAGGCTGGACACTTGGGACTTAGAGGATTGGTGAGATTGGGTGAGCAAATGCAGACCCTTTAAAGCAATAATGCATGGCACACATTCCATGGGTCCCAACTCTCCAGGTTGAAGGGAATATTACTACAGATATAACATGTACGGGAATCCTAGAGAACGGACACACTGTGAATACGAAAGGTTTCTAAAACTCAACGAATAGTCCCTCTCCTGGTGCTCCAGTTTGACTTTCCATCTGCTTTATTATCAACCTCCCAACTTGGAGAGACAGCCCCTTTAACCTCCTGGTTCGCACAGGTTGCCAATTTGGCAGAGGATGAAAGGGAAGAGGGAGAACCAATGAGAGAGTAGCTGTTAGGCATTTGGACGGGCACATATCACTGTAATTTCCCGGCAGGAAGAAGAATTAACCAAAGTCTCAGCCACCCAACGGGAATCAGTATAGATCCTGAACCAAAATTTTGGACTTGCGGTCAGCTCACCAAAAACGAGTTGAAAAATGGAGCTCAGGGGCAGAGCAATTCACAAACTGGCCGAGTAATAAAGGACAACTATCGTCCAAAAATCTGTTGAGGGAAGGCAACGAGGTGGACTTGAAAGCGAGGCAGAATAGCAGGAAACAGATTTCAAGAGGTACGTTGGAATCGCCTTTAAAGCACAGGAAGAGGGGCACAACTTCGACAACGATGCACTTGGCCAAAAAGGGCGTATGCGTTTTCTCCTGAATATATTCAGGAGAAAACGCATACGCCCTTTTTGGCCAAGCAAGCAAGCGGGCAATGCAAATCTCCACTACAAAGAAGTATCACTTCCCACCGGTCAAAAGGGACATCCACAAAATGTGTAAAAACCAGAAAGGCAAGACTGGTCCTGGAGAACAGGGAGCCTTGTTATGCTGATGGACGGGATGTAAATTGCCAACTGCCTCTCTGGAGGAGTGCATTTTGTTCCCTAAAACAAGTAAACAACAGAGCTACAGAGCCAAGGGCACTTCCAGTCTAGGGAATATACCTGGGAAAAACTGAAAATCAATAAGACAGAGCCACCCCAAAATTTTGGGCTGCACTGCTTACAAGGACCTCAACTTGGGTACACCTTAAATATCCCAGGAAATATATAAATGGTTCAAAAAATTGTGGTACATACGTACGATGGAATATCCCTCAGCCATGAAATCAATGTCATAACACCAGTAGCAGCAAAATGGGTGGATTCAGGTACGATGATTCTAAGTGAAATAAGTCACACAGAAAAAGAAACTTATCATAAGTTATCACTTATGAAGATCCTGTAAACATGGCTACACTTGAACTGAGTTAGGAACGAGAACAGTGCCTCACATTTAGAAAACACTCTTATGCCTGCTTAAGGGGGAAGGAGAGGTGGGGTGATGCATAAAACCAGAGTTTGATATAAGCACAGGTACCGTTCCAAAAACCAACTATGGAATAGACAAGACCTACACCTTCCTCAGTGAAAGGGACTCAAAACCCCATATTTCCCGCAGAGGAATATATCTGACTAGTAAGAATCTTAAAACCTATGTATTGATATGTCTCCGTAAGGGAATCAAGTGTGTCTAGAATGGCATAAACATGGCAGCGAGAATCAGCTCAAACCCACTATAAAAAGGAATTTCAAAAACAAAACGAAAAAACTGGGAAACTCTTTACAATTCCTTCAGGGTCTCTGATGAAACCTGGAATGACCCTATGTACAACGACAGCTGGATGTGGCATAAGGCTGGACACTTTGGACTGAGAGGATTGGTGAGATTGGGTGAACAAATGCAGACCATTTAAAGCAATAATGCATGGCACACATTCCATGGGTCCCAACTCTCCAGGTTGAAGGGAATATTACTACAGTTATAACATGTACGGGAAACCTAGAGAACAGACACACTGTGAATACGAAAGGTTTCTAAAACTCAACGAATAGTCCCTCTCCTGGTGCTCCGGTTTGACTTTCCATCTGTATACTATCAACCTCCCAACTTGGAGAGACAGCCCCTTTAACCTCCTGGTTCGCACAGGTTGCCAATTTGGCAGAGGATGAAAGAGAAGAGGGAGAACCAATGAGAGAGTAGCTGTTAGGCATTTGGACGGGCACATATCACTGTAATTTCCCGGCAGGAAGAAGAATTAACCAAAGTCTCAGCCCCCCACCTGGAACCAGTATAGGTCCTGAACCAAAATTTTGGACTTGCGATCAGCTCACCTAAAACGAGTTGAAAAATGGAGCTCAGTGGCACAGCAATTCACAAACTGGCCGAGTAATAAAGGACAACTATCGTCCAAATATCTGTTGAGGGAAGGCCACGAGGCGGACTTGAAAGCGAGGCAGAATAGCAGGAAACAGATTTCAAGAGGTACGTTGGAATCGCCTTTAAAGCACAGGAAGTGAGGCACAACTTCGACAATGATGCACTTGGCGAAAAAGGCCAAAATACGCCCTTTTTGGCCAAGCAAGCAAGCGGGCAATGCAAATCTGCACTACAAAGAAGTATCACTTCCCACCAGTCAAAAGGGACATCCACAAAATGTGTAAAAACCAGAAAGGCAAGACAGGCCCTGGAGAACAGGGAGCCTTGTTATGCTGATGGGCGGGATGTAAATTGCCAACTGCCTCTCTGGAGGAGTGCATTGTGTTCCCTAAAACAAGTAAACAACAGAGCTACAGAGCCAAGGGCACTTCCAGTCTAGGGAATATACCTTGGGAAAACTGAAAATCAAAAAGACACAGCCACCCCAAAATTTAGGGCTGCACTGCTTACAAGGACCTCAACTTGGGTACACCTTAAATATCCCAGGAAATATAAAAATGGTTCAAAAAATTTTGGTACTTACATACGATGGAATATCCCTCAGCCATGAAATCAATGTCATAACACCAGTACCAGCAAAATGGGTGGATTCAGGTACGATGATTCTAAGTGAAATAAGTCACACAGAAAAAGAAACTTATCATAAGATATCACTTATGAAGATCCTGTAAACATGGCTACACTTGAACTGAGTTAGGAAAGAGAACAGTGTCTCACATTTAGAAAACACTCTTATGCCTGCTTAAGGGGGAAGGAGAGGTGGGGTGATGCATAAAACCAGAGTTTGATATAAGCAGAGGTACCGTTCCAAAAACCAACTATGGAATAGGCAAGACCTACACCTTCCTCAGTGAAAGGGACTCAAAACCCCATATTTCCCGCAAAGGAGTATATCTGACTAGTAAGAATCTTAAAACCTATGTATTGATATGTCTCCGTAAGGGAACCAAGTGTGTCTAGACTGGCATAAACATGGCAGCGAGAATCAGCTCAAACCCACTATAAAAAGGAATTTCAAAAACAAAACAAAAAACTGGAAAATTCTTTACAATTCATTCAGAGTCTCTGATGAAACCTGGACTGACCCTATCTACAACGACAGCTGGATGTGGCATAAGGCGGGACACTTGGACTGAGAGGATTGGTGAGATTGGGTGAACAAATGCAGAACCTTTAAAGCATTAATGCATGGCATCCATTCCATGGGTCCCAACTCTCCAGGTTGAAGGGAATATTACTACAGTTATAACATGTACGGGAAACCTAGAGAACGGACACACTGTGAATACGAAAGGTTTCTAAAACTCAACGAATAGTCCCTCTCCTGGTGCTCCGGTTTGACTTTCCACCTGCTTTACTATCAACCTCCCAACTTGGAGAGACAGCCCCTTTAACCTCCTGGTTCGCACAGGTTGCCAATTTGGCAGAGGATGAAAGGGAAGAGGGAGAACCAATGAGAGAGTAGCTGTTACGCATTTGGATGGGCACATATCACTGTAAATTCCCGGCAGGAAGAAGAATTAACCAAAGTCTCAGCCACCCACCGGGAATCAGTATAGATCCTGAACCAAAATTTTGAACTTGCGGTCAGCTCACCAAAAACGAGTTGAAAAATGGAGCTCAGGGGCACAGCAATTCACAAACTGGCCGAGTAATAAAGGACAACTATCGTCCAAAAATCTGTTGAGGGAAGGCAACGAGGCGGACTTGAAAGCGAGGCAGAATAGCAGGAAACAGATTTCAAGAGGTACGTTGGAATCGCCTTTAAAGCACAGGAAGAGGGGCACAACTTCGACAATGATGCACTTGGCCAAAAAGGGCGTATGCGTTTTCTCCTGAATATATTCAGGAGAAAACGCATACGCCCTTTTTGGCCAAGCAAGCAAGCGGGCAATGCAAATCTCCACTACAAAGAAGTATCACTTCCCACCGGTCAAAAGGGACATCCACAAAATGTGTAAAAACCAGAAAGGCAAGACTGGTCCTGGAGAACAGGGAGCCTTGTTATGCTGATGGACGGGATGTAAATTGCCAACTGCCTCTCTGGAGGAGTGCATTGTGTTCCCTAAAACAAGTAAACAACAGAGCTACAGAGCCAAGGGCACTTCCAGTCTAGGGAATATACCTGGGAAAAACTGAAAATCAATAAGACAGAGCCACCCCAAAATTTAGGGCTGCACTGCTTACAAGGACCTCAACTTGGGTACACCTTAAATATCCCAGGAAATATAAAAATGGTTCAAAAAATTGTGGTACTTACGTACGATGGAATATCCCTCAGCCATGAAATCAATGTCATAAGACCAGTAGCAGCAAAATGGGTGGATTCAGGTACGATGATTCTAAGTGAAATAAGTCACAGAGAAAAAGAAACTTATCATAAGTTATCACCTATGAAGATCCTGTAAACATGGCTACACTTGAACTGAGTTAGGAAAGAGAACAGTGTCTCACATTTAGAAAACACTCTTATGCCTGCTTAAGGGGGAAGGAGAGGTGGGGTGATGCATAAAACCAGAGTTTGATATAAGCACAGGTACCGTTCCAAAAACCAACTATGGAATAGACAAGACCTACACCTTCCTCAGTGAAAGGGACTCAAAACCCCATATTTCCCGCAGAGGAATATATCTGACTAGTAAGAATCTTAAAACCTATGTATTGATATGTCTCCGTAAGGGAATCAAGTGTGTCTAGACTGGGATAAATATGGCAGCGAGAATCAGCTCAAACCCACTATAAAAAGGAATTTCAAAAATAAAACAAAAAAACTGGGAAATTCTTTACAATTCCTTCAGGGTCTCTGATGAAACCTGAAATGACCCTATCTACAATGACAGCTGGATGTGGCATAAGGCTGGACACTTGGGACTGAGAGGATTGGTGAGATTGGGTGAGCAAATGCAGACCCTTTAAAGCAATAATGCATGGCACACATTCCATGGGTCCCAACTCTCCAGGTTGAAGGGAATATTACTACAGATATAACATGTACGGGAATCCTAGAGAACGGACACACTGTGAATACGAAAGGTTTCTAAACTCAACGAATAGTCCCTCTCCTGGTGCTCCGGTTTGACTTTCCATCTGCTTTATTATCAACCTCCCAACTTGGAGAGACAGCCCCTTTAACCTCCTGGTTCGCACAGGTTGCCAAGTTGGCAGAGGATGAAAGGGAAGAGGGAGAACCAATGAGAGAGTAGCTGTTAGGCATTTGGACGGGCACATATCACTGTAATTTCCCGGCAGGAAGAAGAATTAACCAAAGTCTCAGCCACCCACCGGGAATCAGTATAGATCCTGAACCAAAATTTTGGACTTGCGGTCAGCTCACCAAAAACGAGTTGAAAAATGGAGCTCAGGGGCACAGCAATTCACAAACTGGCCGAGTAATAAAGGACAACTATCGTCCAAAAATCTGTTGAGGGAAGGCAACGAGGCGGACTTGAAAGCGAGGCAGAATAGCAGGAAACAGATTTCAAGAGGTACGTTGGAATCGCCTTTAAAGCACAGGAAGAGGGGCACAACTTCGACAATGATGCACTTGGCCAAAAAGGGCGTATGCGTTTTCTCCTGAATATATTCAGGAGAAAACGCATACGCCCTTTTTGGCCAAGCAAGCAAGCGGGCAATGCAAATCTCCACTACAAAGAAGTATCACTTCCCACCGGTCAAAAGGGACATCCACAAAATGTGTAAAAACCAGAAAGGCAAGACTGGTCCTGGAGAACAGGGAGCCTTGTTATGCTGATGGACGGGATGTAAATTGCCAACTGCCTCTCTGGAGGAGTGCATTGTGTTCCCTAAAACAAGTAAACAACAGAGCTACAGAGCCAAGGGCACTTCCAGTCTAGGGAATATACCTGGGAAAAACTGAAAATCAATAAGACAGAGCCACCCCAAAATTTAGGGCTGCACTGCTTACAAGGACCTCAACTTGGGTACACCTTAAATATCCCAGGAAATATAAAAATGGTTCAAAAAATTGTGGTACTTACGTACGATGGAATATCCCTCAGCCATGAAATCAATGTCATAAGACCAGTAGCAGCAAAATGGGTGGATTCAGGTACGATGATTCTAAGTGAAATAAGTCACACAGAAAAAGAAACTTATCATAAGTTATCACTTATGAAGATCCTGTAAACATGGCTACACTTGAACTGAGTTAGGAAAGAGAACAGTGTCTCATATTTAGAAAAAACTCTTATGCCTGCTTAAGGGGGAAGGAGACGTGGGGTGATGCATAAAACCAGAGTTTGATATAAGCACAGGTACCGTTCCAAAAACCAACTATGGAATAGACAAGACCTACACCTTCCTCAGTGAAAGGGACTCAAAACCCCATATTTCCCGCAGAGGAATATATCTGACTAGTAAGAATCTTAAAACCTATGTATTGATATGTCTCCGTAAGGGAATCAAGTGTGTCTAGACTGGGATAAATATGGCAGCGAGAATCAGCTCAAACCCACTATAAAAAGGAATTTCAAAAATAAAACAAAAAAACCTGGAAATTCTTTACAATTCCTTCAGGGTCTCTGATGAAACCTGAAATGACCCTATCTACAATGACAGCTGGATGTGGCATAAGGCTGGACACTTGGGACTGAGAGGATTGGTGAGATTGGGTGAGCAAATGCAGACCCTTTAAAGCAATAATGCATGGCAAACATTCCATGGGTCCCAACTCTCCAGGTTGAAGGGAATATTACTACAGATATAACATGTACGGGAATCCTAGAGAACGGACACACTGTGAATACGAAAGGTTTCTAAAACTCAACGAATAGTCCCTCTCCTGGTGCTCCGGTTTGACTTTCCATCTGCTTTATTATCAACCTCCCAACTTGGAGAGACAGCCCCTTTAACCTCCTGGTTCGCACAGGTTGCCAATTTGGCAGAGGATGAAAGGGAAGAGGGAGAACCAATGAGAGAGTAGCTGTTAGGCATTTGGACGGGCACATATCACTGTAATTTCCCGGCAGGAAGAAGAATTAACCAAAGTCTCAGCCACCCACCGGGAATCAGTATAGATCCGGAACCAAAATTTTGGACTTGCGGTCAGCTCACCAAAAACGAGTTGAAAAATGGAGCTCAGGGGCACAGCAATTCACAAACTGGCCGAGTAATAAAGGACAACTATCGTCCAAAAATCTGTTGAGGGAAGGCAACGAGGCGGACTTGAAAGCGAGGCAGAATAGCAGGAAACAGATTTCCAGAGGTACGTTGGAATCGCCTTTAAAGCACAGGAAGAGGGGCACAACTTCGACAATGATGCACTTGGCCAAAAAGGGCGTATGCGTTTTCTCCTGAATATATTCAGGAGAAAACGCATACGCCCTTTTTGGCCAAGCAAGCAAGCGGGAAATGCAAATCTGCACTACAAAGAAGTATCACTTCCCACCGGTCAAAAGGGACATCCACAAAATGTGTAAAAACCAGAAAGGCAAGACAGGCCCTGGAGAACAGGGAGCCTTGTTATGCTGATGGGCGGGATGTAAATTGCCAACTGCCTCTCTGGAGGAGTGCATTGTGTTCCCTAAAACAAGTAAACAACAGAGCTACAGAGCCAAGGGCACTTCCAGTCTAGGGAATATACCTTGGGAAAACTGAAAATCAAAAAGACACAGCCGCCCCAAAATTTAGGGCTGCACTGCTTACAAGGACCTCAACTTGGGTACACCTTAAATATCCCAGGAAATATAAAAATGGTTCAAAAAATTGTGGTACTTACGTACGATGGAATATCCCTCAGCCATGAAATCAATGTCATAAGACCAGTAGCAGCAAAATGGGTGGATTCAGGTACGATGATTCTAAGTGAAATAAGTCACACAGAAAAAGAAACTTATCATAAGATATCACTTATGAAGATCCTGTAAACATGGCTACACTTGAACTGAGTTAGGAAAGAGAACAGTGTCTCACATTTAGAAAACACTCTTATGCCTGCTTAAGGGGGAAGGAGACGTGGGGTGATGCATAAAACCAGAGTTTGATATAAGCACAGGTACCGTTCCAAAAACCAACTATGGAATAGACAAGACCTACACCTTCCTCAGTGAAAGGGACTCAAAACCCCATATTTCCCGCAGAGGAATATATCTGACTAGTAAGAATCTTAAAACCTATGTATTGATATGTCTCCGTAAGGGAATCAAGTGTGTCTAGACTGGGATAAATATGGCAGCGAGAATCAGCTCAAACCCACTATAAAAAGGAATTTCAAAAATAAAACAAAAAAACTGGGAAATTCTTTACAATTCCTTCAGGGTCTCTGATGAAACCTGAAATGACCCTATCTACAATGACAGCTGGATGTGGCATAAGGCTGGACACTTGGGACTTAGAGGATTGGTGAGATTGGGTGAGCAAATGCAGACCCTTTAAAGCAATAATGCATGGCACACATTCCATGGGTCCCAACTCTCCAGGTTGAAGGGAATATTACTACAGATATAACATGTACGGGAATCCTAGAGAACGGACACACTGTGAATACGAAAGGTTTCTAAAACTCAACGAATAGTCCCTCTCCTGGTGCTCCAGTTTGACTTTCCATCTGCTTTATTATCAACCTCCCAACTTGGAGAGACAGCCCCTTTAACCTCCTGGTTCGCACAGGTTGCCAATATGGCAGAGGATGAAAGGGAAGAGGGAGAACCAATGAGAGAGTAGCTGTTAGGCATTTGGACGGGCACATATCACTGTAATTTCCCGGCAGGAAGAAGAATTAACCAAAGTCTCAGCCACCCACCGGGAATCAGTATAGATCCTGAACCAAAATTTTGGACTTGCGGTCAGCTCACCAAAAACGAGTTGAAAAATGGAGCTCAGGGGCAGAGCAATTCACAAACTGGCCGAGTAATAAAGGACAACTATCGTCCAAAAATCTGTTGAGGGAAGGCAACGAGGCGGACTTGAAAGCGAGGCAGAATAGCAGGAAACAGATTTCAAGAGGTACGTTGGAATCGCCTTTAAAGCACAGGAAGAGGGGCACAACTTCGACAACGATGCACTTGGCCAAAAAGGGCGTATGCGTTTTCTCCTGAATATATTCAGGAGAAAACGCATACGCCCTTTTTGGCCAAGCAAGCAAGCGGGCAATGCAAATCTCCACTACAAAGAAGTATCACTTCCCACCGGTCAAAAGGGACATCCACAAAATGTGTAAAAACCAGAAAGGCAAGACTGGTCCTGGAGAACAGGGAGCCTTGTTATGCTGATGGACGGGATGTAAATTGCCAACTGCCTCTCTGGAGGAGTGCATTTTGTTCCCTAAAACAAGTAAACAACAGAGCTACAGAGCCAAGGGCACTTCCAGTCTAGGGAATATACCTGGGAAAAACTGAAAATCAATAAGACAGAGCCACCCCAAAATTTTGGGCTGCACTGCTTACAAGGACCTCAACTTGGGTACACCTTAAATATCCCAGGAAATATATAAATGGTTCAAAAAATTGTGGTACATACGTACGATGGAATATCCCTCAGCCATGAAATCAATGTCATAACACCAGTAGCAGCAAAATGGGTGGATTCAGGTACGATGATTCTACGTGAAATAAGTCACACAGAAAAAGAAACTTATCATAAGTTATCACTTATGAAGATCCTGTAAACATGGCTACACTTGAACTGAGTTAGGAACGAGAACAGTGCCTCACATTTAGAAAACACTCTTATGCCTGCTTAAGGGGGAAGGAGAGGTGGGGTGATGCATAAAACCAGAGTTTGATATAAGCACAGGTACCGTTCCAAAAACCAACTATGGAATAGACAAGACCTACACCTTCCTCAGTGAAAGGGACTCAAAACCCCATATTTCCCGCAGAGGAATATATCTGACTAGTAAGAATCTTAAAACCTATGTATTGATATGTCTCCGTAAGGGAATCAAGTGTGTCTAGACTGGGATAAATATGGCAGCGAGAATCAGCTCAAACCCACTATAAAAAGGAATTTCAAAAACAAAACGAAAAAACTGGGAAACTCTTTACAATTCCTTCAGGGTCTCTGATGAAACCTGGAATGACCCTATCTACAACGACAGCTGGATGTGGCATAAGGCTGGACACTTTGGACTGAGAGGATTGGTGAGATTGGGTGAACAAATGCAGACCATTTAAAGCAATAATGCATGGCACACATTCCATGGGTCCCAACTCTCCAGGTTGAAGGGAATATTACTACAGTTATAACATGTACGGGAAACCTAGAGAACAGACACACTGTGAATACGAAAGGTTTCTAAAACTCAACGAATAGTCCCTCTCCTGGTGCTCCGGTTTGACTTTCCATCTGTATACTATCAACCTCCCAACTTGGAGAGACAGCCCCTTTAACCTCCTGGTTCGCACAGGTTGCCAATTTGGCAGAGGATGAAAGAGAAGAGGGAGAACCAATGAGAGAGTAGCTGTTAGGCATTTGGACGGGCACATATCACTGTAATTTCCCGGCAGGAAGAAGAATTAACCAAAGTCTCAGCCCCCCACCGGGAACCAGTATAGGTCCTGAACCAAAATTTTGGACTTGCGATCAGCTCACCTAAAACGAGTTGAAAAATGGAGCTCAGGGGCACAGCAATTCACAAACTGGCCGAGTAATAAAGGACAACTATCGTCCAAATATCTGTTGAGGGAAGGCCACGAGGCGGACTTGAAAGCGAGGCAGAATAGCAGGAAACAGATTTCAAGAGGTACGTTGGAATCGCCTTTAAAGCACAGGAAGTGAGGCACAACTTCGACAATGATGCACTTGGCGAAAAAGGCCAAAATACGCCCTTTTTGGCCAAGCAAGCAAGCGGGCAATGCAAATCTGCACTACAAAGAAGTATCACTTCCCACCAGTCAAAAGGGACATCCACAAAATGTGTAAAAACCAGAAAGGCAAGACAGGCCCTGGAGAACAGGGAGCCTTGTTATGCTGATGGGCGGGATGTAAATTGCCAACTGCCTCTCTGGAGGAGTGCATTGTGTTCCCTAAAACAAGTAAACAACAGAGCTACAGAGCCAAGGGCACTTCCAGTCTAGGGAATATACCTTGGGAAAACTGAAAATCAAAAAGACACAGCCACCCCAAAATTTAGGGCTGCACTGCTTACAAGGACCTCAACTTGGGTACACCTTAAATATCCCAGGAAATATAAAAATGGTTCAAAAAATTTTGGTACTTACATACGATGGAATATCCCTCAGCCATGAAATCAATGTCATAACACCAGTACCAGCAAAATGGGTGGATTCAGGTACGATGATTCTAAGTGAAATAAGTCACACAGAAAAAGAAACTTATCATAAGATATCACTTATGAAGATCCTGTAAACATGGCTACACTTGAACTGAGTTAGGAAAGAGAACAGTGTCTCACATTTAGAAAACACTCTTATGCCTGCTTAAGGGGGAAGGAGAGGTGGGGTGATGCATAAAACCAGAGTTTGATATAAGCAGAGGTACCGTTCCAAAAACCAACTATGGAATAGGCAAGACCTACACCTTCCTCAGTGAAAGGGACTCAAAACCCCATATTTCCCGCAAAGGAGTATATCTGACTAGTAAGAATCTTAAAACCTATGTATTGATATGTCTCCGTAAGGGAACCAAGTGTGTCTAGACTGGCATAAACATGGCAGCGAGAATCAGCTCAAACCCACTATAAAAAGGAATTTCAAAAACAAAACAAAAAACTGGAAAATTCTTTACAATTCATTCAGAGTCTCTGATGAAACCTGGACTGACCCTATCTACAACGACAGCTGGATGTGGCATAAGGCGGGACACTTGGACTGAGAGGATTGGTGAGATTGGGTGAACAAATGCAGAACCTTTAAAGCATTAATGCATGGCACCCATTCCATGGGTCCCAACTCTCCAGGTTGAAGGGAATATTACTACAGTTATAACATGTACGGGAAACCTAGAGAACGGACACACTGTGAATACGAAAGGTTTCTAAAACTCAACGAATAGTCCCTCTCCTGGTGCTCCGGTTTGACTTTCCACCTGCTTTACTATCAACCTCCCAACTTGGAGAGACAGCCCCTTTAACCTCCTGGTTCGCACAGGTTGCCAATTTGGCAGAGGATGAAAGGGAAGAGGGAGAACCAATGAGAGAGTAGCTGTTACGCATTTGGATGGGCACATATCACTGTAAATTCCCGGCAGGAAGAAGAATTAACCAAAGTCTCAGCCACCCACCGGGAATCAGTATAGATCCTGAACCAAAATTTTGAACTTGCGGTCAGCTCACCAAAAACGAGTTGAAAAATGGAGCTCAGGGGCACAGCAATTCACAAACTGGCCGAGTAATAAAGGACAACTATCGTCCAAAAATCTGTTGAGGGAAGGCAACGAGGCGGACTTGAAAGCGAGGCAGAATAGCAGGAAACAGATTTCAAGAGGTACGTTGGAATCGCCTTTAAAGCACAGGAAGAGGGGCACAACTTCGACAATGATGCACTTGGCCAAAAAGGGCGTATGCGTTTTCTCCTGAATATATTCAGGAGAAAACGCATACGCCCTTTTTGGCCAAGCAAGCAAGCGGGCAATGCAAATCTCCACTACAAAGAAGTATCACTTCCCACCGGTCAAAAGGGACATCCACAAAATGTGTAAAAACCAGAAAGGCAAGACTGGTCCTGGAGAACAGGGAGCCTTGTTATGCTGATGGACGGGATGTAAATTGCCAACTGCCTCTCTGGAGGAGTGCATTGTGTTCCCTAAAACAAGTAAACAACAGAGCTACAGAGCCAAGGGCACTTCCAGTCTAGGGAATATACCTGGGAAAAACTGAAAATCAATAAGACAGAGCCACCCCAAAATTTAGGGCTGCACTGCTTACAAGGACCTCAACTTGGGTACACCTTAAATATCCCAGGAAATATAAAAATGGTTCAAAAAATTGTGGTACTTACGTACGATGGAATATCCCTCAGCCATGAAATCAATGTCATAAGACCAGTAGCAGCAAAATGGGTGGATTCAGGTACGATGATTCTAAGTGAAATAAGTCACAGAGAAAAAGAAACTTATCATAAGTTATCACCTATGAAGATCCTGTAAACATGGCTACACTTGAACTGAGTTAGGAAAGAGAACAGTGTCTCACATTTAGAAAACACTCTTATGCCTGCTTAAGGGGGAAGGAGAGGTGGGGTGATGCATAAAACCAGAGTTTGATATAAGCACAGGTACCGTTCCAAAAACCAACTATGGAATAGACAAGACCTACACCTTCCTCAGTGAAAGGGACTCAAAACCCCATATTTCCCGCAGAGGAATATATCTGACTAGTAAGAATCTTAAAACCTATGTATTGATATGTCTCCGTAAGGGAATCAAGTGTGTCTAGACTGGGATAAATATGGCAGCGAGAATCAGCTCAAACCCACTATAAAAAGGAATTTCAAAAATAAAACAAAAAAACTGGGAAATTCTTTACAATTCCTTCAGGGTCTCTGATGAAACCTGAAATGACCCTATCTACAATGACAGCTGGATGTGGCATAAGGCTGGACACTTGGGACTGAGAGGATTGGTGAGATTGGGTGAGCAAATGCAGACCCTTTAAAGCAATAATGCATGGCACACATTCCATGGGTCCCAACTCTCCAGGTTGAAGGGAATATTACTACAGATATAACATGTACGGGAATCCTAGAGAACGGACACACTGTGAATACGAAAGGTTTCTAAACTCAACGAATAGTCCCTCTCCTGGTGCTCCGGTTTGACTTTCCATCTGCTTTATTATCAACCTCCCAACTTGGAGAGACAGCCCCTTTAACCTCCTGGTTCGCACAGGTTGCCAATTTGGCAGAGGATGAAAGGGAAGAGGGAGAACCAATGAGAGAGTAGCTGTTAGGCATTTGGACGGGCACATATCACTGTAATTTCCCGGCAGGAAGAAGAATTAACCAAAGTCTCAGCCACCCACCGGGAATCAGTATAGATCCTGAACCAAAATTTTGGACTTGCGGTCAGCTCACCAAAAACGAGTTGAAAAATGGAGCTCAGGGGCACAGCAATTCACAAACTGGCCGAGTAATAAAGGACAACTATCGTCCAAAAATCTGTTGAGGGAAGGCAACGAGGCGGACTTGAAAGCGAGGCAGAATAGCAGGAAACAGATTTCAAGAGGTACGTTGGAATCGCCTTTAAAGCACAGGAAGAGGGGCACAACTTCGACAATGATGCACTTGGCCAAAAAGGGCGTATGCGTTTTCTCCTGAATATATTCAGGAGAAAACGCATACGCCCTTTTTGGCCAAGCAAGCAAGCGGGCAATGCAAATCTCCACTACAAAGAAGTATCACTTCCCACCGGTCAAAAGGGACATCCACAAAATGTGTAAAAACCAGAAAGGCAAGACTGGTCCTGGAGAACAGGGAGCCTTGTTATGCTGATGGACGGGATGTAAATTGCCAACTGCCTCTCTGGAGGAGTGCATTGTGTTCCCTAAAACAAGTAAACAACAGAGCTACAGAGCCAAGGGCACTTCCAGTCTAGGGAATATACCTGGGAAAAACTGAAAATCAATAAGACAGAGCCACCCCAAAATTTAGGGCTGCACTGCTTACAAGGACCTCAACTTGGGTACACCTTAAATATCCCAGGAAATATAAAAATGGTTCAAAAAATTGTGGTACTTACGTACGATGGAATATCCCTCAGCCATGAAATCAATGTCATAAGACCAGTAGCAGCAAAATGGGTGGATTCAGGTACGATGATTCTAAGTGAAATAAGTCACACAGAAAAAGAAACTTATCATAAGTTATCACTTATGAAGATCCTGTAAACATGGCTACACTTGAACTGAGTTAGGAAAGAGAACAGTGTCTCATATTTAGAAAAAACTCTTATGCCTGCTTAAGGGGGAAGGAGACGTGGGGTGATGCATAAAACCAGAGTTTGATATAAGCACAGGTACCGTTCCAAAAACCAACTATGGAATAGACAAGACCTACACCTTCCTCAGTGAAAGGGACTCAAAACCCCATATTTCCCGCAGAGGAATATATCTGACTAGTAAGAATCTTAAAACCTATGTATTGATATGTCTCCGTAAGGGAATCAAGTGTGTCTAGAATGGCATAAACATGGCAGCGAGAATCAGCTCAAACCCACTATAAAAAGGAATTTCAAAAACAAAACGAAAAAACTGGGAAACTCTTTACAATTCCTTCAGGGTCTCTGATGAAACCTGGAATGACCCTATCTACAACGACAGCTGGATGTGGCATAAGGCTGGACACTTTGGACTGAGAGGATTGGTGAGATTGGGTGAACAAATGCAGACCATTTAAAGCAATAATGCATGGCACACATTCCATGGGTCCCAACTCTCCAGGTTGAAGGGAATATTACTACAGTTATAACATGTACGGGAAACCTAGAGAACAGACACACTGTGAATACGAAAGGTTTCTAAAACTCAACGAATAGTCCCTCTCCTGGTGCTCCGGTTTGACTTTCCATCTGTATACCATCAACCTCCCAACTTGGAGAGACAGCCCCTTTAACCTCCTGGTTCGCACAGGTTGCCAATTTGGCAGAGGATGAAAGAGAAGAGGGAGAACCAATGAGAGAGTAGCTGTTAGGCATTTGGACGGGCACATATCACTGTAATTTCCTGGCAGGAAGAAGAATTAACCAAAGTCTCAGCCCCCCACCGGGAACCAGTATAGGTCCTGAACCAAAATTTTGGACTTGCGATCAGCTCACCTAAAACGAGTTGAAAAATGGAGCTCAGGGGCACAGCAATTCACAAACTGGCCGAGTAATAAAGGACAACTATCGTCCAAATATCTGTTGAGGGAAGGCCACGAGGCGGACTTGAAAGCGAGGCAGAATAGCAGGAAACAGATTTCAAGAGGTACGTTGGAATCGCCTTTAAAGCACAGGAAGTGAGGCACAACTTCGACAATGATGCACTTGGCGAAAAAGGCCAAAATACGCCCTTTTTGGCCAAGCAAGCAAGCGGGCAATGCAAATCTGCACTACAAAGAAGTATCACTTCCCACCCGTCAAAAGGGACATCCACAAAATGTGTAAAAACCAGAAAGGCAAGACAGGCCCTGGAGAACAGGGAGCCTTGTTATGCTGATGGGCGGGATGTAAATTGCCAACTGCCTCTCTGGAGGAGTGCATTGTGTTCCCTAAAACAAGTAAACAACAGAGCTACAGAGCCAAGGGCACTTCCAGTCTAGGGAATATACCTTGGGAAAACTGAAAATCAAAAAGACACAGCCACCCCAAAATTTAGGGCTGCACTGCTTACAAGGACCTCAACTTGGGTACACCTTAAATATCCCAGGAAATATAAAAATGGTTCAAAAAATTTTGGTACTTACATACGATGGAATATCCCTCAGCCATGAAATCAATGTCATAACAGCAGTACCAGCAAAATGGGTGGATTCAGGTACGATGATTCTAAGTGAAATAAGTCACACAGAAAAAGAAACTTATCATAAGATATCACTTATGAAGATCCTGTAAACATGGCTACACTTGAACTGAGTTAGGAAAGAGAACAGTGTCTCACATTTAGAAAACACTCTTATGCCTGCTTAAGGGGGAAGGAGAGGTGGGGTGAGGCATAAAACCAGAGTTTGATATAAGCAGAGGTACCGTTCCAAAAACCAACTATGGAATAGGCAAGACCTACACCTTCCTCAGTGAAAGGGACTCAAAACCCCATATTTCCCGCAAAGGAGTATATCTGACTAGTAAGAATCTTAAAACCTATGTATTGATATGTCTCCGTAAGGGAACCAAGTGTGTCTAGACTGGCATAAACATGGGAGCGAGAATCAGCTCAAACCCACTATAAAAAGGAATTTCAAAAACAAAACAGAAAACTGGAAAATTCTTTACAATTCATTCAGAGTCTCTGATGAAACCTGGACTGACCCTATCTACAACGACAGCTGGATGTGGCATAAGGCGGGACACTTGGACTGAGAGGATTGGTGAGATTGGGTGAACAAATGCAGAACCCTTAAAGCATTAATGCATGGCACCCATTCCATGGGTCCCAACTCTCCAGGTTGAAGGGAATATTACTACAGTTATAACATGTACGGGAAACCTAGAGAACGGACACACTGTGAATACGAAAGGTTTCTAAAACTCAACGAATAGTCCCTCTCCTGGTGCTCCGGTTTGACTTTCCACCTGCTTTACTATCAACCTCCCAACTTGGAGAGACAGCCCCTTTAACCTCCTGGTTCGCACAGGTTGCCAATTTGGCAGAGGATGAAAGGGAAGAGGGAGAACCAATGAGAGAGTAGCTGTTACGCATTTGGATGGGCACATATCACTGTAAATTCCCGGCAGGAAGAAGAATTAACCAAAGTCTCAGCCACCCACCGGGAATCAGTATAGATCCTGAACCAAAATTTTGAACTTGCGGTCAGCTCACCAAAAACGAGTTGAAAAATGGAGCTCAGGGGCACAGCAATTCACAAACTGGCCGAGTAATAAAGGACAACTATCGTCCAAAAATCTGTTGAGGGAAGGCAACGAGGCGGACTTGAAAGCGAGGCAGAATAGCAGGAAACAGATTTCAAGAGGTACGTTGGAATCGCCTTTAAAGCACAGGAAGAGGGGCACAACTTCGACAATGATGCACTTGGCCAAAAAGGGCGTATGCGTTTTCTCCTGAATATATTCAGGAGAAAACGCATACGCCCTTTTTGGCCAAGCAAGCAAGCGGGCAATGCAAATCTCCACTACAAAGAAGTATCACTTCCCACCGGTCAAAAGGGACATCCACAAAATGTGTAAAAACCAGAAAGGCAAGACTGGTCCTGGAGAACAGGGAGCCTTGTTATGCTGATGGACGGGATGTAAATTGCCAACTGCCTCTCTGGAGGAGTGCATTGTGTTCCCTAAAACAAGTAAACAACAGAGCTACAGAGCCAAGGGCACTTCCAGTCTAGGGAATATACCTGGGAAAAACTGAAAATCAATAAGACAGAGCCACCCCAATATTTAGGGCTGCACTGCTTACAAGGACCTCAACTTGGGTACACCTTAAATATCTCAGGAAATATAAAAATGGTTCAAAAAATTGTGGTACTTACGTACGATGGAATATCCCTCAGCCATGAAATCAATGTCATAAGACCAGTAGCAGCAAAATGGGTGGATTCAGGTACGATGATTCTAAGTGAAATAAGTCACAGAGAAAAAGAAACTTATCATAAGTTATCACCTATGAAGATCCTGTAAACATGGCTACACTTGAACTGAGTTAGGAAAGAGAACAGTGTCTCACATTTAGAAAACACTCTTATGCCTGCTTAAGGGGGAAGGAGAGGTGGGGTGATGCATAAAACCAGAGTTTGATATAAGCACAGGTACCGTTCCAAAAACCAACTATGGAATAGACAAGACCTACACCTTCCTCAGTGAAAGGGACTCAAAACCCCATATTTCCCGCAGAGGAATATATCTGACTAGTAAGAATCTTAAAACCTATGTATTGATATGTCTCCGTAAGGGAATCAAGTGTGTCTAGACTGGGATAAATATGGCAGCGAGAATCAGCTCAAACCCACTATAAAAAGGAATTTCAAAAATAAAACAAAAAAACTGGGAAATTCTTTACAATTCCTTCAGGGTCTCTGATGAAACCTGAAATGACCCTATCTACAATGACAGCTGGATGTGGCATAAGGCTGGACACTTGGGACTGAGAGGATTGGTGAGATTGGGTGAGCAAATGCAGACCCTTTAAAGCAATAATGCATGGCACACATTCCATGGGTCCCAACTCTCCAGGTTGAAGGGAATATTACTACAGATATAACATGTACGGGAATCCTAGAGAACGGACACACTGTGAATACGAAAGGTTTCTAAACTCAACGAATAGTCCCTCTCCTGGTGCTCCGGTTTGACTTTCCATCTGCTTTATTATCAACCTCCCAACTTGGAGAGACAGCCCCTTTAACCTCCTGGTTCGCACAGGTTGCCAAGTTGGCAGAGGATGAAAGGGAAGAGGGAGAACCAATGAGAGAGTAGCTGTTAGGCATTTGGACGGGCACATATCACTGTAATTTCCCGGCAGGAAGAAGAATTAACCAAAGTCTCAGCCACCCACCGGGAATCAGTATAGATCCTGAACCAAAATTTTGGACTTGCGGTCAGCTCACCAAAAACGAGTTGAAAAATGGAGCTCAGGGGCACAGCAATTCACAAACTGGCCGAGTAATAAAGGACAACTATCGTCCAAAAATCTGTTGAGGGAAGGCAACGAGGCGGACTTGAAAGCGAGGCAGAATAGCAGGAAACAGATTTCAAGAGGTACGTTGGAATCGCCTTTAAAGCACAGGAAGAGGGGCACAACTTCGACAATGATGCACTTGGCCAAAAAGGGCGTATGCGTTTTCTCCTGAATATATTCAGGAGAAAACGCATACGCCCTTTTTGGCCAAGCAAGCAAGCGGGCAATGCAAATCTCCACTACAAAGAAGTATCACTTCCCACCGGTCAAAAGGGACATCCACAAAATGTGTAAAAACCAGAAAGGCAAGACTGGTCCTGGAGAACAGGGAGCCTTGTTATGCTGATGGACGGGATGTAAATTGCCAACTGCCTCTCTGGAGGAGTGCATTGTGTTCCCTAAAACAAGTAAACAACAGAGCTACAGAGCCAAGGGCACTTCCAGTCTAGGGAATATACCTGGGAAAAACTGAAAATCAATAAGACAGAGCCACCCCAAAATTTAGGGCTGCACTGCTTACAAGGACCTCAACTTGGGTACACCTTAAATATCCCAGGAAATATAAAAATGGTTCAAAAAATTGTGGTACTTACGTACGATGGAATATCCCTCAGCCATGAAATCAATGTCATAAGACCAGTAGCAGCAAAATGGGTGGATTCAGGTACGATGATTCTAAGTGAAATAAGTCACACAGAAAAAGAAACTTATCATAAGTTATCACTTATGAAGATCCTGTAAACATGGCTACACTTGAACTGAGTTAGGAAAGAGAACAGTGTCTCATATTTAGAAAAAACTCTTATGCCTGCTTAAGGGGGAAGGAGACGTGGGGTGATGCATAAAACCAGAGTTTGATATAAGCACAGGTACCGTTCCAAAAACCAACTATGGAATAGACAAGACCTACACCTTCCTCAGTGAAAGGGACTCAAAACCCCATATTTCCCGCAGAGGAATATATCTGACTAGTAAGAATCTTAAAACCTATGTATTGATATGTCTCCGTAAGGGAATCAAGTGTGTCTAGACTGGGATAAATATGGCAGCGAGAATCAGCTCAAACCCACTATAAAAAGGAATTTCAAAAATAAAACAAAAAAACCTGGAAATTCTTTACAATTCCTTCAGGGTCTCTGATGAAACCTGAAATGACCCTATCTACAATGACAGCTGGATGTGGCATAAGGCTGGACACTTGGGACTGAGAGGATTGGTGAGATTGGGTGAGCAAATGCAGACCCTTTAAAGCAATAATGCATGGCACACATTCCATGGGTCCCAACTCTCCAGGTTGAAGGGAATATTACTACAGATATAACATGTACGGGAATCCTAGAGAACGGACACACTGTGAATACGAAAGGTTTCTAAAACTCAACGAATAGTCCCTCTCCTGGTGCTCCGGTTTGACTTTCCATCTGCTTTATTATCAACCTCCCAACTTGGAGAGACAGCCCCTTTAACCTCCTGGTTCGCACAGGTTGCCAATTTGGCAGAGGATGAAAGGGAAGAGGGAGAACCAATGAGAGAGTAGCTGTTAGGCATTTGGATGGGCACATATCACTGTAATTTCCCGGCAGGAAGAAGAATTAACCAAAGTCTCAGCCACCCACCGGGAATCAGTATAGATTCTGAACCAAAATTTTGGACTTGCGGTCAGCTCACCAAAAACGAGTTGAAAAATGGAGCTCAGGGGCACAGCAATTCACAAACTGGCCGAGTAATAAAGGACAACTATCGTCCAAAAATCTGTTGAGGGAAGGCAACGAGGTGGACTTGAAAGCGAGGCAGAATAGCAGGAAACAGATTTCAAGAGGTACGTTGGAATCGCCTTTAAAGCACAGGAAGAGGGGCACAACTTCTACAATGATGCACTTGGCCAAAAAGGGCGTATGCGTTTTCTCCTGAATATATTCAGGAGAAAACGCATACGCCCTTTTTGGCCAAGCAAGCAAGCGGGCAATGCAAATCTCCACTACAAAGAAGTATCACTTCCCACCGGTCAAAAGGGACATCCACAAAATGTGTACAAACCAGAAAGGCAAGACAGGCACTAGAGAACAGGGAGCCTTGTTATGCTGATGGGCGGGATGTAAATTGCCAACTGCCTCTCTGGAGGAGTGCATTGTGTTCCCTAAAACAAGTAAAGAACAGAGCTACAGAGCCAAGGGCACTTCCAGTCTAGGGAATATACCTTGGGAAAACTGAAAATCAAAAAGACACAGCCACCCCAAAATTTAGGGCTGCACTGCTTACAAGGACCTCAACTTGGGTACACCTTAAATATCCCAGGAAATATAAAAATGGTTCAAAAAATTGTGGTACTTACGTACGATGGAATATCCCTCAGCCATGAAATCAATGTCATAAGACCAGTAGCAGCAAAATGGGTGGATTCAGGTACGATGATTCTAAGTGAAATAAGTCACACAGAAAAAGAAACTTATCATAAGATATCACTTATGAAGATCCTGTAAACATGGCTACACTTGAACTGAGTTAGGAAAGAGAACAGTGTCTCACATTTAGAAAACACTCTTATGCCTGCTTAAGGGGGAAGGAGAGGTGGGGTGATGCATAAAACCAGAGTTTGATATAAGCACAGGTACCGTTCCAAAAACCAACTATGGAATAGACAAGACCTACACCTTCCTCAGTGAAAGGGACTCAAAACCCCATATTTCCCGCAGAGGAATATATCTGACTAGTAAGAATCTTAAAACCTATGTATTGATATGTCTCCGTAAGGGAATCAAGTGTGTCTAGACTGGGATAAATATGGCAGCGAGAATCAGCTCAAACCCACTATAAAAAGGAATTTCAAAAATAAAACAAAAAAACTGGGAAATTCTTTACAATTCCTTCAGGGTCTCTGATGAAACCTGAAATGACCCTATCTACAATGACAGCTGGATGTGGCATAAGGCTGGACACTTGGGACTGAGAGGATTGGTGAGATTGGGTGAGCAAATGCAGACCCTTTAAAGCAATAATGCATGGCACACATTCCATGGGTCCCAACTCTCCAGGTTGAAGGGAATATTACTACAGATATAACATGTACGGGAATCCTAGAGAACGGACACACTGTGAATACGAAAGGTTTCTAAAACTCAACGAATAGTCCCTCTCCTGGTGCTCCGGTTTGACTTTCCATCTGCTTTATTATCAACCTCCCAACTTGGAGAGACAGCCCCTTTAACCTCCTGGTTCGCACAGGTTGCCAATTTGGCAGAGGATGAAAGGGAAGAGGGAGAACCAATGAGAGAGTAGCTGTTAGGCATTTGGACGGGCACATATCACTGTAATTTCCCGGCAGGAAGAAGAATTAACCAAAGTCTCAGCCACCCACCGGGAATCAGTATAGATCCTGAACCAAAATTTTGGACTTGCGGTCAGCTCACCAAAAACGAGTTGAAAAATGGAGCTCAGGGGCACAGCAATTCACAAACTGGCCGAGTAATAAAGGACAACTATCGTCCAAAAATCTGTTGAGGGAAGGCAACGAGGCGGACTTGAAAGCGAGGCAGAATAGCAGGAAACAGATTTCAAGAGGTACGTTGGAATCGCCTTTAAAGCACAGGAAGAGGGGCACAACTTCGACAATGATGCACTTGGCCAAAAAGTGCATATGCGTTTTCTCCTGAATATATTCAGGAGAAAACGCATACGCCCTTTTTGGCCAAGCAAGCAAGCGGGCAATGCAAATCTGCACAACAAAGAAGTATCACTTCCCACCGGTCAAAAGGGACATCCACAAAATGTGTAAAAACCAGAAAGGCAAGACAGGCCCTGGAGAACAGGGTGCCTTGTTATGCTGATGGGCGGGATGTAAATTGCCAACTGCCTCTCTGGAGGAGTGCATTGTGTTCCCTAAAACAAGTAAAGAACAGAGCTACAGAGCCAAGGGCACTTCCAGTCTAGGGAATATACCTTGGGAAAACTGAAAATCAAAAAGACACAGCCACCCCAAAATTTAGGGCTGCACTGCTTACAAGGACCTCAACTTGGGTACACCTTAAATATCCCAGGAAATATAAAAATGGTTCAAAAAATTGTGGTACTTACGTACGATGGAATATCCCTCAGCCATGAAATCAATGTCATAAGACCAGTAGCAGCAAAATGGGTGGATTCAGGTACGATGATTCTAAGTGAAATAAGTCACACAGAAAAAGAAACTTATCATAAGATATCACTTATGAAGATCCTGTAAACATGGCTACACTTGAACTGAGTTAGGAAAGAGAACAGTGTCTCACATTTAGAAAACACTCTTATGCCTGCTTAAGGGGGAAGGAGACGTGGGGTGATGCATAAAACCAGAGTTTGATATAAGCACAGGTACCGTTCCAAAAACCAACTATGGAATAGACAAGACCTACACCTTCCTCAGTGAAAGGGACTCAAAACCCCATATTTCCCGCAGAGGAATATATCTGACTAGTAAGAATCTTAAAACCTATGTATTGATATGTCTCCGTAAGGGAATCAAGTGTGTCTAGACTGGGATAAATATGGCAGCGAGAATCAGCTCAAACCCACTATAAAAAGGAATTTCAAAAATAAAACAAAAAAACTGGGAAATTCTTTACAATTCCTTCAGGGTCTCTGATGAAACCTGAAATGACCCTATCTACAATGACAGCTGGATGTGACATAAGGCTGGACACTTGGGACTTAGAGGATTGGTGAGATTGGGTGAGCAAATGCAGACCCTTTAAAGCAATAATGCATGGCACACATTCCATGGGTCCCAACTCTCCAGGTTGAAGGGAATATTACTACAGATATAACATGTACGGGAATCCTAGAGAACGGACACACTGTGAATACGAAAGGTTTCTAAAACTCAACGAATAGTCCCTCTCCTGGTGCTCCGGTTTGACTTTCCATCTGCTTTATTATCAACCTCCCAACTTGGAGAGACAGCCCCTTTAACCTCCTGGTTCGCACAGGTTGCCAATTTGGCAGAGGATGAAAGGGAAGAGGGAGAACCAATGAGAGAGTAGCTGTTAGGCATTTGGACGGGCACATATCACTGTAATTTCCCGGCAGGAAGAAGAATTCACCAAAGTCTCAGCCACCCACCGGGAATCAGTATAGATCCGGAACCAAAATTTTGGACTTGCGGTCAGCTCACCAAAAACGAGTTGAAAAATGGAGCTCAGGGGCACAGCAATTCACAAACTGGCCGAGTAATAAAGGACAACTATCGTCCAAAAATCTGTTGAGGGAAGGCAACGAGGCGGACTTGAAAGCGAGGCAGAATAGCAGGAAACAGATTTCAAGAGGTACGTTGGAATCGCCTTTAAAGCACAGGAAGAGGGGCACAACTTCGACAATGATGCACTTGGCCAAAAAGGGCGTATGCGTTTTCTCCTGAATATATTCAGGAGAAAACGCATACGCCCTTTTTGGCCAAGCAAGCAAGCGGGCAATGCAAATCTGCACTACAAAGAAGTATCACTTCCCACCGGTCAAAAGGGACATCCACAAAATGTGTAAAAACCAGAAAGGCAAGACAGGCCCTGGAGAACAGGGAGCCTTGTTATGCTGATGGGCGGGATGTAAATTGCCAACTGCCTCTCTGGAGGAGTGCATTGTGTTCCCTAAAACAAGTAAACAACAGAGCTACAGAGCCAAGGGCACTTCCAGTCTAGGGAATATACCTTGGGAAAACTGAAAATCAAAAAGACACAGCCACCCCAAAATTTAGGGCTGCACTGCTTACAAGGACCTCAACTTGGGTACACCTTAAATATCCCAGGAAATATAAAAATGGTTCAAAAAATTGTGGTACTTACGTACGATGGAATATCCCTCAGCCATGAAATCAATGTCATAAGACCAGTAGCAGCAAAATGGGTGGATTCAGGTACGATGATTCTAAGTGAAATAAGTCACACAGAAAAAGAAACTTATCATAAGATATCACTTATGAAGATCCTGTAAACATGGCTACACTTGAACTGAGTTAGGAAAGAGAACAGTGTCTCACATTTAGAAAACACTCTTATGCCTGCTTAAGGGGGAAGGAGAGGTGGGGTGATGCATAAAACCAGAGTTTGATATAAGCACAGGTACCGTTCCAAAAACCAACTATGGAATAGACAAGACCTACACCTTCCTCAGTGAAAGGGACTCAAAACCCCATATTTCCCGCAGAGGAATATATCTGACTAGTAAGAATCTTAAAACCTATGTATTGATATGTCTCCGTAAGGGAATCAAGTGTGTCTAGACTGGGATAAATATGGCAGCGAGAATCAGCTCAAACCCACTATAAAAAGGAATTTCAAAAATAAAACAAAAAAACTGGGAAATTCTTTACAATTCCTTCAGGGTCTCTGATGAAACCTGAAATGACCCTATCTACAATGACAGCTGGATGTGGCATAAGGCTGGACACTTGGGACTGAGAGGATTGGTGAGATTGGGTGAGCAAATGCAGACCCTTTAAAGCAATAATGCATGGCACACATTCCATGGGTCCCAACTCTCCAGGTTGAAGGGAATATTACTACAGATATAACATGTACGGGAATCCTAGAGAACGGACACACTGTGAATACGAAAGGTTTCTAAAACTCAACGAATAGTCCCTCTCCTGGTGCTCCGGTTTGACTTTCCATCTGCTTTATTATCAACCTCCCAACTTGGAGAGACAGCCCCTTTAACCTCCTGGTTCGCACAGGTTGCCAATTTGGCAGAGGATGAAAGGGAAGAGGGAGAACCAATGAGAGAGTAGCTGTTAGGCATTTGGACGGGCACATATCACTGTAATTTCCCGGCAGGAAGAAGAATTAACCAAAGTCTCAGCCACCCACCGGGAATCAGTATAGATCCTGAACCAAAATTTTGGACTTGCGGTCAGCTCACCAAAAACGAGTTGAAAAATGGAGCTCAGGGGCACAGCAATTCACAAACTGGCCGAGTAATAAAGGACAACTATCGTCCAAAAATCTGTTGAGGGAAGGCAACGAGGCGGACTTGAAAGCGAGGCAGAATAGCAGGAAACAGATTTCAAGAGGTACGTTGGAATCACCTTTAAAGCACAGGAAGAGGGGCACAACTTCGACAATGATGCACTTGGCCAAAAAGTGCATATGCGTTTTCTCCTGAATATATTCAGGAGAAAACGCATACGCCCTTTTTGGCCAAGCAAGCAAGCGGGCAATGCAAATCTGCACAACAAAGAAGTATCACTTCCCACCGGTCAAAAGGGACATCCACAAAATGTGTAAAAACCAGAAAGGCAAGACAGGCCCTGGAGAACAGGGTGCCTTGTTATGCTGATGGGCGGGATGTAAATTGCCAACTGCCTCTCTGGAGGAGTGCATTGTGTTCCCTAAAACAAGTAAAGAACAGAGCTACAGAGCCAAGGGCACTTCCAGTCTAGGGAATATACCTTGGGAAAACTGAAAATCAAAAAGACACAGCCACCCCAAAATTTAGGGCTGCACTGCTTACAAGGACCTCAACTTGGGTACACCTTAAATATCCCAGGAAATATAAAAATGGTTCAAAAAATTGTGGTACTTACGTACGATGGAATATCCCTCAGCCATGAAATCAATGTCATAAGACCAGTAGCAGCAAAATGGGTGGATTCAGGTACGATGATTCTAAGTGAAATAAGTCACACAGAAAAAGAAACTTATCATAAGATATCACTTATGAAGATCCTGTAAACATGGCTACACTTGAACTGAGTTAGGAAAGAGAACAGTGTCTCACATTTAGAAAACACTCTTATGCCTGCTTAAGGGGGAAGGAGACGTGGGGTGATGCATAAAACCAGAATTTGATATAAGCACAGGTACCGTTCCAAAAACCAACTATGGAATAGACAAGACCTACACCTTCCTCAGTGAAAGGGACTCAAAACCCCATATTTCCCGCAGAGGAATATATCTGACTAGTAAGAATCTTAAAACCTATGTATTGATATGTCTCCGTAAGGGAATCAAGTGTGTCTAGACTGGGATAAATATGGCAGCGAGAATCAGCTCAAACCCACTATAAAAAGGAATTTCAAAAATAAAACAAAAAAACTGGGAAATTCTTTACAATCCCTTCAGGGTCTCTGATGAAACCTGAAATGACCCTATCTACAATGACAGCTGGATGTGGCATAAGGCTGGACACTTGGGACTGAGAGGATTGGTGAGATTGGGTGAGCAAATGCAGACCCTTTAAAGCAATAATGCATGGCACACATTCCATGGGTCCCAACTCTCCAGGTTGAAGGGAATATTACTACAGATATAACATGTACGGGAATCCTAGAGAACGGACACACTGTGAATACGAAAGGTTTCTAAAACTCAACGAATAGTCCCTCTCCTGGTGCTCCGGTTTGACTTTCCATCTGCTTTATTATCAACCTCCCAACTTGGAGAGACAGCCCCTTTAACCTCCTGGTTCGCACAGGTTGCCAATTTGGCAGAGGATGAAAGGGAAGAGGGAGAACCAATGAGAGAGTAGCTGTTAGGCATTTGGACGGGCACATATCACTGTAATTTCCCGGCAGGAAGAAGAATTAACCAAAGTCTCAGCAACCCACCGGGAATCAGTATAGATCCGGAACCAAAATTTTGGACTTGCGGTCAGCTCACCAAAAACGAGTTGAAAAATGGAGCTCAGGGGCACAGCAATTCACAAACTGGCCGAGTAATAAAGGACAACTATCGTCCAAAAATCTGTTGAGGGAAGGCAACGAGGCGGACTTGAAAGCGAGGCAGAATAGCAGGAAACAGATTTCAAGAGGTACGTTGGAATCGCCTTTAAAGCACAGGAAGAGGGGCACAACTTCGACAATGATGCACTTGGCCAAAAAGGGCGTATGCGTTTTCTCCTGAATATATTCAGGAGAAAACGCATACGCCCTTTTTGGCCAAGCAAGCAAGCGGGCAATGCAAATCTGCACTACAAAGAAGTATCACTTCCCACCGGTAAAAAGGGACATCCACAAAATGTGTAAAAACCAGAAAGGCAAGACAGGCCCTGGAGAACAGGGAGCCTTGTTATGCTGATGGGCGGGATGTAAATTGCCAACTGCCTCTCTGGAGGAGTGCATTGTGTTCCCTAAAACAAGTAAACAACAGAGCTACAGAGCCAAGGGCACTTCCAGTCTAGGGAATATACCTTGGGAAAACTGAAAATCAAAAAGACACAGCCGCCCCAAAATTTAGGGCTGCGCTGCTTACAAGGACCTCAACTTGGGTACACCTTAAATATCCCAGGAAATATAAAAATAGTTCAAAAAATTGTGGTACTTACGTACGATGGAATATCCCTCAGCCATGAAATCAATGTCATAAGACCAGTAGCAGCAAAATGGGTGGATTCAGGTACGATGATTCTAAGTGAAATAAGTCACACAGAAAAAGAAACATATCATAAGATATCACTTATGAAGATCCTGTAAACATGGCTACACTTGAACTGAGTTAGGAAAGAGAACAGTGTCTCACATTTAGAAAACACTCTTATGCCTGCTTAAGGGGGAAGGAGAGGTGGGGTGATGCATAAAACCAGAGTTTGATATAAGCACAGGTACCGTTCCAAAAACCAACTATGGAATAGACAAGACCTACACCTTCCTCAGTGAAAGGGACTCAAAACCCCATATTTCCCGCAGAGGAATATATCTGACTAGTAAGAATCTTAAAACCTATGTATTGATATGTCTCCGTAAGGGAATCAAGTGTGTCTAGACTGGGATAAATATGGCAGCGAGAATCAGCTCAAACCCACTATAAAAAGGAATTTCAAAAATAAAACAAAAAAACTGGGAAATTCTTTACAATTCCTTCAGGGTCTCTGATGAAACCTGAAATGACCCTATCTACAATGACAGCTGGATGTGACATAAGGCTGGACACTTGGGACTTAGAGGATTGGTGAGATTGGGTGAGCAAATGCAGACCCTTTAAAGCAATAATGCATGGCACACATTCCATGGGTCCCAACTCTCCAGGTTGAAGGGAATATTACTACAGATATAACATGTACGGGAATCCTAGAGAACGGACACACTGTGAATACGAAAGGTTTCTAAAACTCAACGAATAGTCCCTCTCCTGGTGCTCCGGTTTGACTTTCCATCTGCTTTATTATCAACCTCCCAACTTGGAGAGACAGCCCCTTTAACCTCCTGGTTCGCACAGGTTGCCAATTTGGCAGAGGATGAAAGGGAAGAGGGAGAACCAATGAGAGAGTAGCTGTTAGGCATTTGGACGGGCACATATCACTGTAATTTCCCGGCAGGAAGAAGAATTCACCAAAGTCTCAGCCACCCACCGGGAATCAGTATAGATCCTGAACCAAAATTTTGGACTTGCGGTCAGCTCACCAAAAACGAGTTGAAAAATGGAGCTCAGGGGCACAGCAATTCACAAACTGGCCGAGTAATAAAGGACAACTATCGTCCAAAAATCTGTTGAGGGAAGGCAACGAGGCGGACTTGAAAGCGAGGCAGAATAGCAGGAAACAGATTTCAAGAGGTACGTTGGAATCGCCTTTAAAGCACAGGAAGAGGGGCACAACTTCGACAATGATGCACTTGGCCAAAAAGGGCGTATGCGTTTTCTCCTGAATATATTCAGGAGAAAACGCATACGCCCTTTTTGGCCAAGCAAGCAAGCGGGCAATGCAAATCTGCACTACAAAGAAGTATCACTTCCCACCGGTCAAAAGGGACATCCACAAAATGTGTAAAAACCAGAAAGGCAAGACAGGCCCTGGAGAACAGGGAGCCTTGTTATGCTGATGGGCGGGATGTAAATTGCCAACTGCCTCTCTGGAGGAGTGCATTGTGTTCCCTAAAACAAGTAAACAACAGAGCTACAGAGCCAAGGGCACTTCCAGTCTAGGGAATATACCTTGGGAAAACTGAAAATCAAAAAGACACAGCCGCCCCAAAATTTAGGGCTGCACTGCTTACAAGGACCTCAACTTGGGTACACCTTAAATATCCCAGGAAATATAAAAATGGTTCAAAAAATTGTGGTACTTACGTACGATGGAATATCCCTCAGCCATGAAATCAATGTCATAAGACCAGTAGCAGCAAAATGGGTGGATTCAGGTACGATGATTCTAAGTGAAATAAGTCACACAGAAAAAGAAACTTATCATAAGATATCACTTATGAAGATCCTGTAAACATGGCTACACTTGAACTGAGTTAGGAAAGAGAACAGTGTCTCACATTTAGAAAACACTCTTATGCCTGCTTAAGGGGGAAGGAGAGGTGGGGTGATGCATAAAACCAGAGTTTGATATAAGCACAGGTACCGTTCCAAAAACCAACTATGGAATAGACAAGACCTACACCTTCCTCAGTGAAAGGGACTCAAAACCCCATTTTTCCCGCAGAGGAATATATCTGACTAGTAAGAATCTTAAAACCTATGTATTGATATGTCTCCGTAAGGGAATCAAGTGTGTCTAGACTGGGATAAATATGGCAGCGAGAATCAGCTCAAACCCACTATAAAAAGGAATTTCAAAAATAAAACAAAAAAACTGGGAAATTCTTTACAATTCCTTCAGGGTCTCTGATGAAACCTGAAATGACCCTATCTACAATGACAGCTGGATGTGGCATAAGGCTGGACACTTGGGACTGAGAGGATTGGTGAGATTGGGTGAGCAAATGCAGACCCTTTAAAGCAATAATGCATGGCACACATTCCATGGGTCCCAACTCTCCAGGTTGAAGGGAATATTACTACAGATATAACATGTACGGGAATCCTAGAGAACGGACACACTGTGAATACGAAAGGTTTCTAAAACTCAACGAATAGTCCCTCTCCTGGTGCTCCGGTTTGACTTTCCATCTGCTTTATTATCAACCTCCCAACTTGGAGAGACAGCCCCTTTAACCTCCTGGTTCGCACAGGTTGCCAATTTGGCAGAGGATGAAAGGGAAGAGGGAGAACCAATGAGAGAGTAGCTGTTAGGCCTTTGGACGGGCACATATCACTGTAATTTCCCGGCAGGAAGAAGAATTAACCAAAGTCTCAGCCACCCACCGGGAATCAGTATAGATCCTGAACCAAAATTTTGGACTTGCGGTCAGCTCACCAAAAACGAGTTGAAAAATGGAGCTCAGGGGCACAGCAATTCACAAACTGGCTGAGTAATAAAGGACAACTATCGTCCAAAAATCTGTTGAGGGAAGGCAACGAGGCGGACTTGAAAGCGAGGCAGAATAGCAGGAAACAGATTTCCAGAGGTACGTTGGAATCGCCTTTAAAGCACAGGAAGAGGGGCACAACTTCGACAATGATGCACTTGGCCAAAAAGGGCGTATGCGTTTTCTCCTGAATATATTCAGGAGAAAACGCATACGCCCTTTTTGGCCAAGCAAGCAAGCGGGCAATGCAAATCTGAACTACAAAGAAGTATCACTTCCCACCGGTCAAAAGGGACATCCACAAAATGTGTAAAAACCAGAAAGGCAAGACAGGCCCTGGAGAACAGGGAGCCGTGTTATGCTGATGGGCGGGATGTAAATTGCCAACTGCCTCTCTGGAGGAGTGCATTGTGTTCCCTAAAACAAGTAAACAACAGAGCTACAGAGCCAAGGGCACTTCCAGTCTAGGGAATATACCTTGGGAAAACTGAAAATCAAAAAGACACAGCCACCCCAAAATTTAGGGCTGCACTGCTTACAAGGACCTCAACTTGGGTACACCTTAAATATCCCAGGAAATATAAAAATGGTTCAAAAAATTGTGGTACTTACGTACGATGGAATATCCCTCAGCCATGAAATCAATGTCATAAGACCAGTAGCAGCAAAATGGGTGGATTCAGGTACGATGATTCTAAGTGAAATAAGTCACACAGAAAAAGAAACTTATCATAAGATATCACTTATGAAGATCCTGTAAACATGGCTACACTTGAACGGAGTTAGGAAAGAGAACAGTGTCTCTCATTTAGAAAACACTCTTATGCCTGCTTAAGGGGGAAGGAGAGGTGGGGTGATGCATAAAACCAGAGTTTGATATAAGCACAGGTACCGTTCCAAAAACCAACTATGGAATAGACAAGACCTACACCTTCCTCAGTGAAAGGGACTCAAAACCCCATATTTCCCGCAGAGGAATATATCTGACTAGTAAGAATCTTAAAACCTATGTATTGATATGTCTCCGTAAGGGAATCAAGTGTGTCTAGACTGGGATAAATATGGCAGCGAGAATCAGCTCAAACCCACTATAAAAAGGAATTTCAAAAATAAAACAAAAAAGGGGCCTCCCTGGTGGCGCAGTGGTTGAGAGTCCGCCTGCCGATGCAGGGGATACGGGCTCGTGCCCCGGTCTGGGAGGATCCCATATGCCGCGGAGCGGCTGGGCCCGTGAGCCATGGCTGCTGAGCCTGCGCATCCGGAGCCTGTGCTCCGCAACGGGAGAGGCCACAACAGTGAGAGGCCCGCGTACCACAAAAAAAAAAAATAAATAAAAAAAAAATAAAAAAAAAATAAAATAAAATAAAACAAAAAAACTGGGAAATTCTTTACAATTCCTTCAGGGTCTCTGATGAAACCTGAAATGACCCTATCTACAATGACAGCTGGATGTGGCATAAGGCTGGACACTTGGGACTGAGAGGATTGGTGAGATTGGGTGAGCAAATGCAGACCCTTTAAAGCAATAATGCATGGCACACATTCCATGGGTCCCAACTCTCCAGGTTGATGGGAATATTACTACAGATATAACATGTACGGGAATCCTAGAGAACGGACACACTGTGAATATGAAAGGTTTCTAAAACTCAACGAATAGTCCCTCTCCTGGTGCTCCGGTTTGACTTTCCATCTGCTTTATTATCAACCTCCCAACTTGGAGAGACAGCCCCTTTAACCTCCTGGTTCGCACAGGTTGCCAATTTGGCAGAGGATGAAAGGGAAGAGGGAGAACCAATGAGAGAGTAGCTGTTAGGCATTTGGACGGGCACATAACACTGTAATTTCCCGGCAGGAAGAAGAATTAACCAAAGTCTCAGCCACCCACCGGGAATCAGTATAGATCCTGAACCAAAATTTTGGACTTGCGGTCAGCTCACCAAAAACGAGTTGAAAAATGGAGCTCAGGGGCACAGCAATTCACAAACTGGCCGAGTAATAAAGGACAACTATCGTCCAAAAATCTGTTGAGGGAAGGCAACGAGGCGGACTTGAAAGCGAGGCAGAATAGCAGGAAACAGATTTCCAGAGGTACGTTGGAATCGCCTTTAAAGCACAGGAAGAGGGGCACAACTTCGACAATGATGCGCTTGGCCAAAAAGGGCGTATGCGTTTTCTCCTGAATATATTCAGGAGAAAACGCATACGCCCTTTTTGGCCAAGCAAGCAAGCGGGCAATGCAAATCTGCACTACAAAGAAGTGTCACTTCCCACCGGTCAAAAGGGACATCCACAAAATGTGTAAAAACCAGAAAGGAAAGACAGGCCCTGGAGAACAGGGAGCCTTGTTATGCTGATGGGCGGGATGTAAATTGCCAACTGCCTCTCTGGAGGAGTGCATTGTGTTCCCTAAAACAAGTAAACAACAGAGCTACAGAGCCAAGGGCACTTCCAGTCTAGGGAATATACCTTGGGAAAACTGAAAATCAAAAAGACACAGCCACCCCAAAATTTAGGGCTGCACTGCTTACAAGGACCTCAACTTGGGTACACCTTAAATATCCCAGGAAATATAAAAATGGTTCAAAAAATTGTGGTACTTACGTACGATGGAATATCCCTCAGCCATGAAATCAATGTCATAAGACCAGTAGCAGCAAAATGGGTGGATTCAGGTACGATGATTCTAAGTGAAATAAATCAAACAGAAAAAGAAACTTATCATAAGATATCACTTATGAAGATCCTGTAAACATGGCTACACTTGAACTGAGTTAGGAAAGAGAACAGAGTCTCACATTTAGAAAATACTCTTATGCCTGCTTAAGGGGGAAGGAGAGGTGGGGTGATGCATAAAACCAGAGTTTGATATAAGCACAGGTACCGTTCCAAAAACCAACTATGGAATAGACAAGACCTACACCTTCCTCAGTGAAAGGGACTCAAAATCCCATATTTCCCGCAGAGGAATATATCTGACTAGTAAGAATCTTAAAACCTATGTATTGATATGTCTCCGTAAGGGAATCAAGTGTGTCTAGACTGGGATAAATATGGCAGCGAGAATCAGCTCAAACCCACTATAAAAAGGAATTTCAAAAATAAAACAAAAAAACTGGGAAATTCTTTACAATTCCTTCAGGGTCTCTGATGAAACCTGAAATGACCCTATCTACAATGACAGCTGGATGTGGCATAAGGCTGGACACTTGGGACTGAGAGGATTGGTGAGATTGGGTGAGCAAATGCAGACCCTTTAAAGCAATAATGCATGGCACACATTCCATGGGTCCCAACTCTCCAGGTTGAAGGGAATATTACTACAGATATAACATGTATGGGAATCCTAGAGAACGGACACACTGTGAATACGAAAGGTTTCTAAAACTCAACGAATAGTCCCTCTCCTGGTGCTCCGGTTTGACATTCCATCTGCTTTATTATCAACCTCCCAACTTGGAGAGACAGCCCCTTTAACCTCCTGGTTCGCACAGGTTGCCAATTTGGCAGAGGATGAAAGGGAAGAGGGAGAACCAATGAGAGAGTAGCTGTTAGGCATTTGGACGGGCACATATCACTGTAATTTCCCGGCAGGAAGAAGAATTAACCAAAGTCTCAGCCACCCACCGGGAATCAGTATAGATCCTGCACCAAAATTTTGGACTTGCGGTCAGCTCACCAAAAACGAGTTGAAAAATGGAGCTCAGGGGCACAGCAATTCACAAACTGGCCGAGTAATAAAGGACAACTATCGTCCAAAAATCTGTTGAGGGAAGGCAACGAGGCGGACTTGAAAGCGTGGCAGAATAGCAGGAAACAAATTTCAAGAGGTACGTTGGAATCGCCTTTAAAGCACAGGAAGAGGGGCACAACTTCACAATTGATGCACTTGGCCAAAAAGGGCGTATGCGTTTTCTCCTGAATATATTCAGGAGAAAACGCATACGCCCTTTTTGGCCAAGCAAGCAAGCGGGCAATGCAAATCTGCACTACAAAGAAGTATCACTTCCCACCGGTCAAAAGGGACATCCACAAAATGTGTAAAAACCAGAAAGGCAAGACAGGCCCTGGAGAACAGGGAGCCTTGTTATGCTGATGGGCGGGATGTAAATTGCCAACTGCCTCTCTGGAGGAGTGCATTGTGTTCCCTAAAACAAGTAAACAACAGAGCTACAGAGCCAAGGGCACTTCCAGTCTAGGGAATATACCTTGGGAAAACTGAAAATCAAAAAGACACAGCCACCCCAAAATTTAGGGCTGCACTGCTTACAAGGACCTCAACTTGGGTACACCTTAAATATCCCAGGAAATATAAAAATGGTTCAAAAAATTGTGGTACTTACGTACGATGGAATATCCCTCAGCCATGAAATCAATGTCATAAGACCAGTAGCAGCAAAATGGTTGGATTCAGGTACGATGATTCTAGGTGAAATAAGTCACACAGAAAAAGAAACTTATCATAAGATATCACTTATGAAGATCCTGTAAACATGGCTACACTTGAACTGAGTTAGGAAAGAGAACAGAGTCTCACATTTAGAAAACACTCTTATGCCTGCTTAAGGGGGAAGGAGAGGTGGGGTGATGCATAAAACCAGAGTTTGATATAAGCACAGGTACCGTTCCAAAAACCAACTATGGAATAGACAAGACCTACACCTTCCTCAGTGAAAGGGACTCAAAACCCCATATTTCCCGCAGAGGAATATATCTGACTAGTAAGAATCTTAAAACCTATGTATTGATATGTCTCCGTAAGGGAATCAAGTGTGTCTAGACTGGGATAAATATGGCAGCGAGAATCAGCTCAAACCCACTATAAAAAGGAATTTCAAAAATAAAACAAAAAAACTGGGAAATTCTTTACAATTCCTTCAGGGTCTCTGATGAAACCTGAAATGACCCTATCTACAATGACAGCTGGATGTGGCATAAGGCTGGACACTTGGGAGTGAGAGGATTGGTGAGATTGGGTGAGCAAATGCAGACCCTTTAAAGCAATAATGCATGGCACACATTCCATGGGTCCCAACTCTCCAGGTTGGAGGGAATATTACTACAGATATAACATGTACGGGAATCCTAGAGAACGGACACACTGTGAATACGAAAGGTTTCTAAAACTCAACGAATAGTCCCTCTCCTGGTGCTCCGGTTTGACTTTCCATCTGCTTTATTATCAACCTCCCAACTTGGAGAGACAGCCCCTTTAACCTCCTGGTTCACACAGGTTGCCAATTCGGCAGAGGATGAAAGGGAAGAGGGAGAACCAATGAGAGAGTAGCTGTTAGGCATTTGGACGGGCACATATCACTGTAATTTCCCGGCAGGAAGAAGAATTAACCAAAGTCTCAGCCACCCACCGGGAATCAGTATAGATCCTGAACCAAAATTTTGGACTTGCGGTCAGCTCACCAAAAACGAGTTGAAAAATGGAGCTCAGGGGCACAGCAATTCACAAACTGGAAGAGTAATAAAGGACAACTATCGTCCAAAAATCTGTTGAGGGAAGGCAACGAGGCGGACTTGAAAGCGAGGCAGAATAGCAGGAAACAGATTTCAAGAGGTACGTTGGAATCGCCTTTAAAGCACAGGAAGAGGGCACAACTTCGACAATGATGCACTTGGCCAAAAAGGGCGTATGCATTTTCTCCTGAATATATTCAGGAGAAAACGCATACGCCCTTTTTGGCCAAGCAAGCAAGCGGGCAATGCAAATCTGCACTACAAAGAAGTATCACTTCCCACCGGTCAAAAGGGACATCCACAAAATGTGTAAAAACCAGAAAGGCAAGACAGGCCCTGGAGAACAGGGAGCCTTGTTATGTTGATGGGCGGGATGTAAATTGCCAACTGCCTCTCTGGAGGAGTGCATTGTGTTCCCTAAAACAAGTAAACAACAGAGCTACAGAGCCAAGGGCACTTCCAGTCTAGGGAATATACCTGGGAAAAACTGAAAATCAATAAGACAGAGCCACCCCAATATTTAGGGCTGCACTGCTTACAAGGACCTCAACTTGGGTACACCTTAAATATCCCAGGAAATATAAAATTGGTTCAAAAATTGTGGTACTTACGTATGATGGAATATCCCTCAGCCATGAAATCAATGTCATAAGACCAGTAGCAGCAAAATGGGTGGATTCAGGTACGATGATTCTAAGTGAAATAAGTCACAGAGAAAAAGAAACATATCATAAGTTATCACTTATGAAGATCCTGTAAACATGGCTACACTTGAACTGAGTTAGGAAAGAGAACAGTGTCTCACATTTAGAAAACACTCTTATGCCTGCTTAAGGGGGAAGGAGAGGTGGGGTGATGCATAAAACCAGAGTTTGATATAAGCACAGGTACCGTTCCAAAAACCAGCTATGGAATAGACAAGACCTACACCTTCCTCAGTGAAAGGGACTCAAAACCCCATATTTCCCGCAGAGGAATATATCTGACTAGTAAGAATCTTAAAACCTATGTATTGATATGTCTCCGTAAGGGAATCAAGTGTGTCTAGACTGGCATAAACATGGCAGCGAGAATCAGCTCAAACCCACTATAAAAAGGAATTTCAAAAATAAAACAAAAAAACTGGGAAATTCTTTACAATTCCTTCAGGGTCTCTGATGAAACCTGAAATTACCCTATCTACAATGACAGCTGGATGTGGCATAAGGCTGGACACTTGGGACTGAGAGGATTGGTGAGATTGGGTGAGCAAATGCAGACCCTTTAAAGCAATAATGCATGGCACACATTCCATGGGTCCCTACTCTCCAGGTTGAAGGGAATATTACTACAGATATAACATGTACGGGAATCCTAGAGAACGGACACACTGTGAATACGAAAGGTTTCTAAAACTCAACGAATAGTCCCTCTCCTGGTGCTCCGGTTTGACTTTCCATCTGCTTTATTATCAACCTCCCAACTTGGAGAGTCAGCCCCTTTAACCTCCTGGTTCGCACAGGTTGCCAATTTGGCAGAGGATGAAAGGGAAGAGGGAGAACCAATGAGAGAGTAGCTGTTAGGCATTTGGACGGGCACATATCACTGTAATTTCCCGGCAGGAAGAAGAATTAACCAAAGTCTCAGCCACCCACCGGGAATCAGTATAGATCCTGAACCAAAATTTTGGACTTGCGGTCAGCTCACCAAAAACGAGTTGAAAAATGGAGCTCAGGGGCACAGCAATTCACAAACTGGCCGAGTAATAAAGGAAAATTATCGTCCAAAAATCTGTTGAGGGAAGGCAATGAGGCGGAGTTGAAAGCGTGGCAGAATAGCAGGAAACAGATTTCAAGAGGTACGTTGGAATCGCCTTTAAAGCACAGGAAGAGGGGCACAACTTCGACAATGATGCACTTGGCCAAAAAGGGCGTATGCGTTTTCTCCTGAATATATTCAGGAGAAAACGCATACGCCCTTTTTGGCCAAGCAAGCAAGTGGGCAATGCAAATCTGCACTACAAAGAAGTATCACTTCCCACCGGTCAAAAGGGACATCCACAAAATGTGTAAAAACCAGAAAGGCAAGACAGGCCCTGGAGAACAGGGTGCCTTGTTATGCTGATGGGCGGGATGTAAATTGCCAACTGCCTCTCTGGAGGAGTGCATTGTGTTCCCTAAAACAAGTAAACAACAGAGCTACAGAGCCAAGGGCACTTCCAGTCTAGGGAATATACCTTGGGAAAACTGAAAATCAAAAAGACACAGCCACCCCAAAATTTAGGGCTGCACTGCTTACAAGGACCTCAACTTGGGTACACCTTAAATATCCCAGGAAATATAAAAATGGTTCAAAAAATTGTGGTACTTACGTACGATGGAATATCCCTCAGCCATGAAATCAATGTCATAAGACCAGTAGCAGCAAAATGGGTGGATTCAGGTACGATGATTCTAAGTGAAATAAGTCTCACAGAAAAAGAAACTTATCATAAGATATCACTTATGAAGATCCTGTAAACATGGCTACACTTGAACTGAGTTAGGAAAGAGAACAGTGTCTCTCATTTAGAAAACACTCTTATGCCTGCTTAAGGGGGAAGGAGAGGTGGGGTGATGCATAAAACCAGAGTTTGATATAAGCACAGGTACCGTTCCAAAAACCAACTATGGAATAGACAAGACCTACACCTTTCTCAGTGAAAGGGACTCAAAACCCCATATTTCCCGCAGAGGAATATATCTGACTAGTAAGAATCTTAAAACCTATGTATTGATATGTCTCCATAAGGGAATCAAGTGTGTCTAGAGTGGGATAAATATGGCAGCGAGAATCAGCTCAAACCCACTATAAAAAGGAATTTCAAAAATAAAACAAAAAAACTGGGAAATTCTTTACAATTCCTTCAGGGTCTCTGATGAAACCTGAAATGACCCTATCTACAATGACAGCTGGAGGTGGCATAAGGCTTCACACTTGGGACTGAGAGGATTGGTGAGATTGGGTGAGCAAATGCAGACCCTTTAAAGCAATAATGCATGGCACACATTCCATGGGTCCCAACTCTCCAGGTTGAAGGGAATATTACTACAGATATAACATGTACGGGAATCCTAGAGAACGGACACACTGTGAATACGAAAGGTTTCTAAAACTCAACGAATAGTCCCTCTCCTGGTGCTCCGGTTTGACTTTCCATCTGCTTTATTATCAACCTCCCAACTTGGAGAGACAGCCCCTTTAACCTCCTGGTTCGCACAGGTTGCCAATTTGGCAGAGGATGAAAGGGAAGAGGGAGAACCAATGAGAGAGTAGCTGTTAGGCATTTGGACGGGCACATATCACTGTAATTTCCCGGCAGGAAGAAGAATTAACCAAAGTCTCAGCCACCCACCGGGAATCAGTATAGATCCTGAACCAAAATTTTGGACTTGCGGTCAGCTCACCAAAAACGAGTTGAAAAATGGAGCTCAGGGGCACAGCAATTCACAAACTGGCCGAGTAATAAAGGAAAACTATCGTCCAAAAATCTGTTGAGGGAAGGCAATGAGGCGGACTTGAAAGCGTGGCAGAATAGCAGGAAACAGATTTCAAGAGGTACGTTGGAATCGCCTTTAAAGCACAGGAAGAGGGGCACAACTTCGACAATGATGCACTTGGCCAAAAAGGGCGTATGCGTTTTCTCCTGAATATATTCAGGAGAAAACGCATACGCCCTTTTTGGCCAAGCAAGCAAGTGGGCAATGCAAATCTGCACTACAAAGAAGTATCACTTCCCACCGGTCAAAAGGGACATCCACAAAATGTGTAAAAACCAGAAAGGCAAGACAGGCCCTGGAGAACAGGGTGCCTTGTTATGCTGATGGGCGGGATGTAAATTGCCAACTGCCTCTCTGGAGGAGTGCATTGTGTTCCCTAAAACAAGTAAACAACAGAGCTACAGAGCCAAGGGCACTTCCAGTCTAGGGAATATACCTTGGGAAAACTGAAAATCAAAAAGACACAGCCACCCCAAAATTTAGGGCTGCACTGCTTACAAGGACCTCAACTTGGGTACACCTTAAATATCCCAGGAAATATAAAAATGGTTCAAAAAATTGTGGTACTTACGTACGATGGAATATCCCTCAGCCATGAAATCAATGTCATAAGACCAGTAGCAGCAAAATGGGTGGATTCAGGTACGATGATTCTAAGTGAAATAAGTCACACAGAAAAAGAAACTTATCATAAGATATCACTTATGAAGATCCTGTAAACATGGCTACACTTGACCTGAGTTAGGAAAGAGAACAGTGTCTCACATTTAGAAAACACTCTTATGCCTGCTTAAGGGGGAAGGAGAGGTGGGGTGATGCATAAAACCAGAGTTTGATATAAGCACAGGTACCGTTCCAAAAACCAACTATGGAATAGACAAGACCTACACCTTCCTCAGTGAAAGGGACTCAAAACCCCATATTTCCCGCAGAGGAATATATCTGACTAGTAAGAATCTTAAAACCTATGTATTGATATGTCTCCGTAAGGGAATCAAGTGTGTCTAGACTGGGATAAATATGGCAGCGAGAATCAGCTCAAACCCACTATAAAAAGGAATTTCAAAAATAAAACAAAAAAACTGGGAAATTCTTTACAATTCCTTCAGGGTCTCTGATGAAACCTGAAATGACCCTATCTACAATGACAGCTGGATGTGGCATAAGGCTGGACACTTGGGACTGAGAGGATTGGTGAGATTGGGTGAGCAAATGCAGACCCTTTAAAGCAATAATGCATGGCACACATTCCATGGGTCCCAACTCTCCAGGTTGAAGGGAATATTACTACAGATATAACATGTACGGGAATCCTAGAGAACGGACACACTGTGAATACGAAAGGTTTCTAAAACTCAACGAATAGTCCCTCTCCTGGTGCTCCGGTTTGACTTTCCATCTGCTTTATTATCAACCTCCCAACTTGGAGAGACAGCCCCTTTAACCTCCTGGTTCGCACAGGTTGCCAATTTGGCAGAGGATGAAAGGGAAGAGGGAGAACCAATGAGAGAGTAGCTGTTAGGCCTTTGGACGGGCACATATCACTGTAATTTCCCGGCAGGAAGAAGAATTAACCAAAGTCTCAGCCACCCACCGGGAATCAGTATAGATCCTGAACCAAAATTTTGGACTTGCGGTCAGCTCACCAAAAACGAGTTGAAAAATGGAGCTCAGGGGCACAGCAATTCACAAACTGGCTGAGTAATAAAGGACAACTATCGTCCAAAAATCTGTTGAGGGAAGGCAACGAGGCGGACTTGAAAGCGAGGCAGAATAGCAGGAAACAGATTTCCAGAGGTACGTTGGAATCGCCTTTAAAGCACAGGAAGAGGGGCACAACTTCGACAATGATGCACTTGGCCAAAAAGGGCGTATGCGTTTTCTCCTGAATATATTCAGGAGAAAACGCATACGCCCTTTTTGGCCAAGCAAGCAAGCGGGCAATGCAAATCTGAACTACAAAGAAGTATCACTTCCCACCGGTCAAAAGGGACATCCACAAAATGTGTAAAAACCAGAAAGGCAAGACAGGCCCTGGAGAACAGGGAGCCGTGTTATGCTGATGGGCGGGATGTAAATTGCCAACTGCCTCTCTGGAGGAGTGCATTGTGTTCCCTAAAACAAGTAAACAACAGAGCTACAGAGCCAAGGGCACTTCCAGTCTAGGGAATATACCTTGGGAAAACTGAAAATCAAAAAGACACAGCCACCCCAAAATTTAGGGCTGCACTGCTTACAAGGACCTCAACTTGGGTACACCTTAAATATCCCAGGAAATATAAAAATGGTTCAAAAAATTGTGGTACTTACGTACGATGGAATATCCCTCAGCCATGAAATCAATGTCATAAGACCAGTAGCAGCAAAATGGGTGGATTCAGGTACGATGATTCTAAGTGAAATAAGTCACACAGAAAAATAAACTTATCATAAGATATCACTTATGAAGATCCTGTAAACATGGCTACACTTGAACGGAGTTAGGAAAGAGAACAGTGTCTCTCATTTAGAAAACACTCTTATGCCTGCTTAAGGGGGAAGGAGAGGTGGGGTGATGCATAAAACCAGAGTTTGATATAAGCACAGGTACCGTTCCAAAAACCAACTATGGAATAGACAAGACCTACACCTTCCTCAGTGAAAGGGACTCAAAACCCCATATTTCCCGCAGAGGAATATATCTGACTAGTAAGAATCTTAAAACCTATGTATTGATATGTCTCCGTAAGGGAATCAAGTGTGTCTAGACTGGGATAAATATGGCAGCGAGAATCAGCTCAAACCCACTATAAAAAGGAATTTCAAAAATAAAACAAAAAAGGGGCCTCCCTGGTGGCGCAGTGGTTGAGAGTCCGCCTGCCGATGCAGGGGATACGGGCTCGTGCCCCGGTCTGGGAGGATCCCATATGCCGCGGAGCGGCTGGGCCCGTGAGCCATGGCTGCTGAGCCTGCGCATCCGGAGCCTGTGCTCCGCAACGGGAGAGGCCACAACAGTGAGAGGCCCGCGTACCACAAAAAAAAAATAAATAAAAAAAAAATAAAAAAAAAAAAAATAAAATAAAACAAAAAAACTGGGAAATTCTTTACAATTCCTTCAGGGTCTCTGATGAAACCTGAAATGACCCTATCTACAATGACAGCTGGATGTGGCATAAGGCTGGACACTTGGGACTGAGAGGATTGGTGAGATTGGGTGAGCAAATGCAGACCCTTTAAAGCAATAATGCATGGCACACATTCCATGGGTCCCAACTCTCCAGGTTGATGGGAATATTACTACAGATATAACATGTACGGGAATCCTAGAGAACGGACACACTGTGAATATGAAAGGTTTCTAAAACTCAACGAATAGTCCCTCTCCTGGTGCTCCGGTTTGACTTTCCATCTGCTTTATTATCAACCTCCCAACTTGGAGAGACAGCCCCTTTAACCTCCTGGTTCGCACAGGTTGCCAATTTGGCAGAGGATGAAAGGGAAGAGGGAGAACCAATGAGAGAGTAGCTGTTAGGCATTTGGACGGGCACATAACACTGTAATTTCCCGGCAGGAAGAAGAATTAACCAAAGTCTCAGCCACCCACCGGGAATCAGTATAGATCCTGAACCAAAATTTTGGACTTGCGGTCAGCTCACCAAAAACGAGTTGAAAAATGGAGCTCAGGGGCACAGCAATTCACAAACTGGCCGAGTAATAAAGGACAACTATCGTCCAAAAATCTGTTGAGGGAAGGCAACGAGGCGGACTTGAAAGCGAGGCAGAATAGCAGGAAACAGATTTCCAGAGGTACGTTGGAATCGCCTTTAAAGCACAGGAAGAGGGGCACAACTTCGACAATGATGCGCTTGGCCAAAAAGGGCGTATGCGTTTTCTCCTGAATATATTCAGGAGAAAACGCATACGCCCTTTTTGGCCAAGCAAGCAAGCGGGCAATGCAAATCTGCACTACAAAGAAGTGTCACTTCCCACCGGTCAAAAGGGACATCCACAAAATGTGTAAAAACCAGAAAGGAAAGACAGGCCCTGGAGAACAGGGAGCCTTGTTATGCTGATGGGCGGGATGTAAATTGCCAACTGCCTCTCTGGAGGAGTGCATTGTGTTCCCTAAAACAAGTAAACAACAGAGCTACAGAGCCAAGGGCACTTCCAGTCTAGGGAATATACCTTGGGAAAACTGAAAATCAAAAAGACACAGCCACCCCAAAATTTAGGGCTGCACTGCTTACAAGGACCTCAACTTGGGTACACCTTAAATATCCCAGGAAATATAAAAATGGTTCAAAAAATTGTGGTACTTACGTACGATGGAATATCCCTCAGCCATGAAATCAATGTCATAAGACCAGTAGCAGCAAAATGGGTGGATTCAGGTACGATGATTCTAAGTGAAATAAATCAAACAGAAAAAGAAACTTATCATAAGATATCACTTATGAAGATCCTGTAAACATGGCTACACTTGAACTGAGTTAGGAAAGAGAACAGAGTCTCACATTTAGAAAATACTCTTATGCCTGCTTAAGGGGGAAGGAGAGGTGGGGTGATGCATAAAACCAGAGTTTGATATAAGCACAGGTACCGTTCCAAAAACCAACTATGGAATAGACAAGACCTACACCTTCCTCAGTGAAAGGGACTCAAAATCCCATATTTCCCGCAGAGGAATATATCTGACTAGTAAGAATCTTAAAACCTATGTATTGATATGTCTCCGTAAGGGAATCAAGTGTGTCTAGACTGGGATAAATATGGCAGCGAGAATCAGCTCAAACCCACTATAAAAAGGAATTTCAAAAATAAAACAAAAAAACTGGGAAATTCTTTACAATTCCTTCAGGGTCTCTGATGAAACCTGAAATGACCCTATCTACAATGACAGCTGGATGTGGCATAAGGCTGGACACTTGGGACTGAGAGGATTGGTGAGATTGGGTGAGCAAATGCAGACCCTTTAAAGCAATAATGCATGGCACACATTCCATGGGTCCCAACTCTCCAGGTTGAAGGGAATATTACTACAGATATAACATGTATGGGAATCCTAGAGAACGGACACACTGTGAATACGAAAGGTTTCTAAAACTCAACGAATAGTCCCTCTCCTGGTGCTCCGGTTTGACATTCCATCTGCTTTATTATCAACCTCCCAACTTGGAGAGACAGCCCCTTTAACCTCCTGGTTCGCACAGGTTGCCAATTTGGCAGAGGATGAAAGGGAAGAGGGAGAACCAATGAGAGAGTTGCTGTTAGGCATTTGGACGGGCACATATCACTGTAATTTCCCGGCAGGAAGAAGAATTAACCAAAGTCTCAGCCACCCACCGGGAATCAGTATAGATCCTGCACCAAAATTTTGGACTTGCGGTCAGCTCACCAAAAACGAGTTGAAAAATGGAGCTCAGGGGCACAGCAATTCACAAACTGGCCGAGTAATAAAGGACAACTATCGTCCAAAAATCTGTTGAGGGAAGGCAACGAGGCGGACTTGAAAGCGTGGCAGAATAGCAGGAAACAAATTTCAAGAGGTACGTTGGAATCGCCTTTAAAGCACAGGAAGAGGGGCACAACTTCACAATTGATGCACTTGGCCAAAAAGGGCGTATGCGTTTTCTCCTGAATATATTCAGGAGAAAACGCATACGCCCTTTTTGGCCAAGCAAGCAAGCGGGCAATGCAAATCTGCACTACAAAGAAGTATCACTTCCCACCGGTCAAAAGGGACATCCACAAAATGTGTAAAAACCAGAAAGGCAAGACAGGCCCTGGAGAACAGGGAGCCTTGTTATGCTGATGGGCGGGATGTAAATTGCCAACTGCCTCTCTGGAGGAGTGCATTGTGTTCCCTAAAACAAGTAAACAACAGAGCTACAGAGCCAAGGGCACTTCCAGTCTAGGGAATATACCTTGGGAAAACTGAAAATCAAAAAGACACAGCCACCCCAAAATTTAGGGCTGCACTGCTTACAAGGACCTCAACTTGGGTACACCTTAAATATCCCAGGAAATATAAAAATGGTTCAAAAAATTGTGGTACTTACGTACGATGGAATATCCCTCAGCCATGAAATCAATGTCATAAGACCAGTAGCAGCAAAATGGGTGGATTCAGGTACGATGATTCTAAGTGAAATAAGTCACACAGAAAAAGAAACTTATCATAAGATATCACTTATGAAGATCCTGTAAACATGGCTACACTTGAACTGAGTTAGGAAAGAGAACAGAGTCTCACATTTAGAAAACACTCTTATGCCTGCTTAAGGGGGAAGGAGAGGTGGGGTGATGCATAAAACCAGAGTTTGATATAAGCACAGGTACCGTTCCAAAAACCAACTATGGAATAGACAAGACCTACACCTTCCTCAGTGAAAGGGACTCAAAACCCCATATTTCCCGCAGAGGAATATATCTGACTAGTAAGAATCTTAAAACCTATGTATTGATATGTCTCCGTAAGGGAATCAAGTGTGTCTAGACTGGGATAAATATGGCAGCGAGAATCAGCTCAAACCCACTATAAAAAGGAATTTCAAAAATAAAACAAAAAAACTGGGAAATTCTTTACAATTCCTTCAGGGTCTCTGATGAAACCTGAAATGACCCTATCTACAATGACAGCTGGATGTGGCATAAGGCTGGACACTTGGGAGTGAGAGGATTGGTGAGATTGGGTGAGCAAATGCAGACCCTTTAAAGCAATAATGCATGGCACACATTCCATGGGTCCCAACTCTCCAGGTTGATGGGAATATTACTACAGATATAACATGTACGGGAATCCTAGAGAACGGACACACTGTGAATACGAAAGGTTTCTAAAACTCAACGAATAGTCCCTCTCCTGGTGCTCCGGTTTGACTTTCCATCTGCTTTATTATCAACCTCCCAACTTGGAGAGACAGCCCCTTTAACCTCCTGGTTCACACAGGTTGCCAATTCGGCAGAGGATGAAAGGGAAGAGGGAGAACCAATGAGAGAGTAGCTGTTAGGCATTTGGACGGGCACATATCACTGTAATTTCCCGGCAGGAAGAAGAATTAACCAAAGTCTCAGCCACCCACCGGGAATCAGTATAGATCCTGAACCAAAATTTTGGACTTGCGGTCAGCTCACCAAAAACGAGTTGAAAAATGGAGCTCAGGGGCACAGCAATTCACAAACTGGAAGAGTAATAAAGGACAACTATCGTCCAAAAATCTGTTGAGGGAAGGCAACGAGGCGGACTTGAAAGCGAGGCAGAATAGCAGGAAACAGATTTCAAGAGGTACGTTGGAATCGCCTTTAAAGCACAGGAAGAGGGGCACAACTTCGACAATGATGCACTTGGCCAAAAAGGGCGTATGCGTTTTCTCCTGAATATATTCAGGAGAAAACGCATACGCCCTTTTTGGCCAAGCAAGCAAGCGGGCAATGCAAATCTGCACTACAAAGAAGTATCACTTCCCACCGGTCAAAAGGGACATCCACAAAATGTGTAAAAACCAGAAAGGCAAGACAGGCCCTGGAGAACAGGGAGCCTTGTTATGTTGATGGGCGGGATGTAAATTGCCAACTGCCTCTCTGGAGGAGTGCATTGTGTTCCCTAAAACAAGTAAACAACAGAGCTACAGAGCCAAGGGCACTTCCAGTCTAGGGAATATACCTGGGAAAAACTGAAAATCAATAAGACAGAGCCACCCCAATATTTAGGGCTGCACTGCTTACAAGGACCTCAACTTGGGTACACCTTAAATATCCCAGGAAATATAAAATTGGTTCAAAAATTGTGGTACTTACGTATGATGGAATATCCCTCAGCCATGAAATCAATGTCATAAGACCAGTAGCAGCAAAATGGGTGGATTCAGGTACGATGATTCTAAGTGAAATAAGTCACAGAGAAAAAGAAACATATCATAAGTTATCACTTATGAAGATCCTGTAAACATGGCTACACTTGAACTGAGTTAGGAAAGAGAACAGTGTCTCACATTTAGAAAACACTCTTATGCCTGCTTAAGGGGGAAGGAGAGGTGGGGTGATGCATAAAACCAGAGTTTGATATAAGCACAGGTACCGTTCCAAAAACCAGCTATGGAATAGACAAGACCTACACCTTCCTCAGTGAAAGGGACTCAAAACCCCATATTTCCCGCAGAGGAATATATCTGACTAGTAAGAATCTTAAAACCTATGTATTGATATGTCTCCGTAAGGGAATCAAGTGTGTCTAGACTGGCATAAACATGGCAGCGAGAATCAGCTCAAACCCACTATAAAAAGGAATTTCAAAAATAAAACAAAAAAACTGGGAAATTCTTTACAATTCCTTCAGGGTCTCTGATGAAACCTGAAATTACCCTATCTACAATGACAGCTGGATGTGGCATAAGGCTGGACACTTGGGACTGAGAGGATTGGTGAGATTGGGTGAGCAAATGCAGACCCTTTAAAGCAATAATGCATGGCACACATTCCATGGGTCCCTACTCTCCAGGTTGAAGGGAATATTACTACAGATATAACATGTACGGGAATCCTAGAGAACGGACACACTGTGAATACGAAAGGTTTCTAAAACTCAACGAATAGTCCCTCTCCTGGTGCTCCGGTTTGACTTTCCATCTGCTTTATTATCAACCTCCCAACTTGGAGAGTCAGCCCCTTTAACCTCCTGGTTCGCACAGGTTGCCAATTTGGCAGAGGATGAAAGGGAAGAGGGAGAACCAATGAGAGAGTAGCTGTTAGGCATTTGGACGGGCACATATCACTGTAATTTCCCGGCAGGAAGAAGAATTAACCAAAGTCTCAGCCACCCACCGGGAATCAGTATAGATCCTGAACCAAAATTTTGGACTTGCGGTCAGCTCACCAAAAACGAGTTGAAAAATGGAGCTCAGGGGCACAGCAATTCACAAACTGGCCGAGTAATAAAGGAAAATTATCGTCCAAAAATCTGTTGAGGGAAGGCAATGAGGCGGAGTTGAAAGCGTGGCAGAATAGCAGGAAACAGATTTCAAGAGGTACGTTGGAATCGCCTTTAAAGCACAGGAAGAGGGGCACAACTTCGACAATGATGCACTTGGCCAAAAAGGGCGTATGCGTTTTCTCCTGAATATATTCAGGAGAAAACGCATACGCCCTTTTTGGCCAAGCAAGCAAGTGGGCAATGCAAATCTGCACTACAAAGAAGTATCACTTCCCACCGGTCAAAAGGGACATCCACAAAATGTGTAAAAACCAGAAAGGCAAGACAGGCCCTGGAGAACAGGGTGCCTTGTTATGCTGATGGGCGGGATGTAAATTGCCAACTGCCTCTCTGGAGGAGTGCATTGTGTTCCCTAAAACAAGTAAACAACAGAGCTACAGAGCCAAGGGCACTTCCAGTCTAGGGAATATACCTTGGGAAAACTGAAAATCAAAAAGACACAGCCACCCCAAAATTTAGGGCTGCACTGCTTACAAGGACCTCAACTTGGGTACACCTTAAATATCCCAGGAAATATAAAAATGGTTCAAAAAATTGTGGTACTTACGTACGATGGAATATCCCTCAGCCATGAAATCAATGTCATAAGACCAGTAGCAGCAAAATGGGTGGATTCAGGTACGATGATTCTAAGTGAAATAAGTCTCACAGAAAAAGAAACTTATCATAAGATATCACTTATGAAGATCCTGTAAACATGGCTACACTTGAACTGAGTTAGGAAAGAGAACAGTGTCTCTCATTTAGAAAACACTCTTATGCCTGCTTAAGGGGGAAGGAGAGGTGGGGTGATGCATAAAACCAGAGTTTGATATAAGCACAGGTACCGTTCCAAAAACCAACTATGGAATAGACAAGACCTACACCTTTCTCAGTGAAAGGGACTCAAAACCCCATATTTCCCGCAGAGGAATATATCTGACTAGTAAGAATCTTAAAACCTATGTATTGATATGTCTCCATAAGGGAATCAAGTGTGTCTAGAGTGGGATAAATATGGCAGCGAGAATCAGCTCAAACCCACTATAAAAAGGAATTTCAAAAATAAAACAAAAAAACTGGGAAATTCTTTACAATTCCTTCAGGGTCTCTGATGAAACCTGAAATGACCCTATCTACAATGACAGCTGGAGGTGGCATAAGGCTTCACACTTGGGACTGAGAGGATTGGTGAGATTGGGTGAGCAAATGCAGACCCTTTAAAGCAATAATGCATGGCACACATTCCATGGGTCCCAACTCTCCAGGTTGAAGGGAATATTACTACAGATATAACATGTACGGGAATCCTAGAGAACGGACACACTGTGAATACGAAAGGTTTCTAAAACTCAACGAATAGTCCCTCTCCTGGTGCTCCGGTTTGACTTTCCATCTGCTTTATTATCAACCTCCCAACTTGGAGAGACAGCCCCTTTAACCTCCTGGTTCGCACAGGTTGCCAATTTGGCAGAGGATGAAAGGGAAGAGGGAGAACCAATGAGAGAGTAGCTGTTAGGCATTTGGACGGGCACATATCACTGTAATTTCCCGGCAGGAAGAAGAATTAACCAAAGTCTCAGCCACCCACCGGGAATCAGTATAGATCCTGAACCAAAATTTTGGACTTGCGGTCAGCTCACCAAAAACGAGTTGAAAAATGGAGCTCAGGGGCACAGCAATTCACAAACTGGCCGAGTAATAAAGGAAAACTATCGTCCAAAAATCTGTTGAGGGAAGGCAATGAGGCGGACTTGAAAGCGTGGCAGAATAGCAGGAAACAGATTTCAAGAGGTACGTTGGAATCGCCTTTAAAGCACAGGAAGAGGGGCACAACTTCGACAATGATGCACTTGGCCAAAAAGGGCGTATGCGTTTTCTCCTGAATATATTCAGGAGAAAACGCATACGCCCTTTTTGGCCAAGCAAGCAAGTGGGCAATGCAAATCTGCACTACAAAGAAGTATCACTTCCCACCGGTCAAAAGGGACATCCACAAAATGTGTAAAAACCAGAAAGGCAAGACAGGCCCTGGAGAACAGGGTGCCTTGTTATGCTGATGGGCGGGATGTAAATTGCCAACTGCCTCTCTGGAGGAGTGCATTGTGTTCCCTAAAACAAGTAAACAACAGAGCTACAGAGCCAAGGGCACTTCCAGTCTAGGGAATATACCTTGGGAAAACTGAAAATCAAAAAGACACAGCCACCCCAAAATTTAGGGCTGCACTGCTTACAAGGACCTCAACTTGGGTACACCTTAAATATCCCAGGAAATATAAAAATGGTTCAAAAAATTGTGGTACTTACGTACGATGGAATATCCCTCAGCCATGAAATCAATGTCATAAGACCAGTAGCAGCAAAATGGGTGGATTCAGGTACGATGATTCTAAGTGAAATAAGTCTCACAGAAAAAGAAACTTATCATAAGATATCACTTATGAAGATCCTGTAAACATGGCTACACTTGAACTGAGTTAGGAAAGAGAACAGTGTCTCTCATTTAGAAAACACTCTTATGCCTGCTTAAGGGGGAAGGAGAGGTGGGGTGATGCATAAAACCAGAGTTTGATATAAGCACAGGTACCGTTCCAAAAACCAACTATGGAATAGACAAGACCTACACCTTCCTCAGTGAAAGGGACTCAAAACCCCATATTTCCCGCAGAGGAATATATCTGACTAGTAAGAATCTTAAAACCTATGTATTGATATGTCTCCATAAGGGAATCAAGTGTGTCTAGACTGGGATAATTATGGCAGCGAGAATCAGCTCAAACCCACTATAAAAAGGAATTTCAAAAATAAAACAAAAAAACTGGGAAATTCTTTACAATTCCTTCAGGGTCTCTGATGAAACCTGAAATGACCCTATCTACAATGACAGCTGGATGTGGCATAAGGCTGGACACTTGGGACTGAGAGGATTGGTGAGATTGGGTGAGCAAATGCAGACCCTTTAAAGCAATAATGCATGGCACACATTCCATGGGTCCCAACTCTCCAGGTTGAAGGGAATATTACTACAGATATAACATGTACGGGGATCCTAGAGAACGGACACACTGTGAATACGAAAGGTTTCTAAAACTCAACGAATAGTCCCTCTCCTGGTGCTCCGGTTTGACTTTCCATCTGCTTTATTATCAACCTCCCAACTTGGAGAGACAGCCCCTTTAACCTCCTGGTTCGCACAGGTTGCCAATTTGGCAGAGGATGAAAGGGAAGAGGGAGAACCAATGAGAGAGTAGCTGTTAGGCATTTGGACGGGCACATATCACTGTAATTTCCCAGCAGGAAGAAGAATTAACCAAAGTCTCAGCCACCCACCGGGAATCAGTATAGATCCTGAACCAAAATTTTGGACTTGCGGTCAGCTCACCAAAAACGAGTTGAAAAATGGAGCTCAGGGGCACAGCAATTCACAAACTGGCCGAGTAATAAAGGACAACTATCGTCCAAAAATCTGTTGAGGGAAGGCAACGAGGCGGACTTGAAAGCGAGGCAGAATAGCAGGAAACAGATTTCAAGAGGTACGTTGGAATCGCCTTTAAAGCACAGGAAGAGGGGCACAACTTCGACAATGATGCACTTGGCCAAAAAGGGCGTATGCGTTTTCTCCTGAATATATTCAGGAGAAAACGCATACGCCCTTTTTGGCCAAGCAAGCAAGCGGGCAATGCAAATCTGCACTACAAAGATGTATCACTTCCCACCGGTCAAAAGGGACATCCACAAAATGTGTAAAAACCAGAAAGGCAAGACAGGCCCTGGAGAACTGGGAGCCTTGTTATGCTGATGGGCCGGATGTAAATTGCCAACTGCCTCTCTGGAGGAGTGCATTGTGTTCCCTAAAACAAGTAAACAACAGAGCTACAGAGCCAAGGGCACTTCCAGTCTAGGGAATATACCTTGGGAAAACTGAAAATCAAAAAGACACAGCCACCCCAAAATTTAGGGCTGCACTGCTTACAAGGACCTCAACTTGGGTACACCTTAAATATCCCAGGAAATATAAAAATGGTTCAAAAAATTGTGGTACTTACGTACGATGGAATATCCCTCAGCCATGAAATCAATGTCATAAGACCAGTAGCAGCAAAATGGGTGGATTCAGGTACGATGATTCTAAGTGAAATAAGTCACACAGAAAAAGTAACTTATCATAAGATATCACTTATGAAGATCCTGTAAACATGGCTACACTTGAACTGAGTTAGGAAAGAGAACAGTGTCTCACATTTAGAAAACACTCTTATGCCTGCTTAAGGGGGAAGGAGAGGTGGGGTGATGCATAAAACCAGAGTTTGATATAAGCACAGGTACCGTTCCAAAAACCAACTATGGAATAGACAAGACCTACACCTTCCTCAGTGAAAGGGACTCAAAACCCCATATTTCCCGCAGAGGAATATATCTGACTAGTAAGAATCTTAAAACCTATGTATTGATATGTCTCCATAAGGGAATCAAGTGTGTCTAGACTGGGATAATTATGGCAGCGAGAATCAGCTCAAACCCACTATAAAAAGGAATTTCAAAAATAAAACAAAAAAACTGGGAAATTCTTTACAATTCCTTCAGGGTCTCTGATGAAACCTGAAATGACCCTATCTACAATGACAGCTGGATGTGGCATAAGGCTGGACACTTGGGACTGAGAGGATTGGTGAGATTGGGTGAGCAAATGCAGACCCTTTAAAGCAATAATGCATGGCACACATTCCATGGGTCCCAACTCTCCAGGTTGAAGGGAATATTACTACAGATATAACATGTACGGGGATCCTAGAGAACGGACACACTGTGAATACGAAAGGTTTCTAAAACTCAACGAATAGTCCCTCTCCTGGTGCTCCGGTTTGACTTTCCATCTGCTTTATTATCAACCTCCCAACTTGGAGAGACAGCCCCTTTAACCTCCTGGTTCGCACAGGTTGCCAATTTGGCAGAGGATGAAAGGGAAGAGGGAGAACCAATGAGAGAGTAGCTGTTAGGCATTTGGACGGGCACATATCACTGTAATTTCCCAGCAGGAAGAAGAATTAACCAAAGTCTCAGCCACCCACCGGGAATCAGTATAGATCCTGAACCAAAATTTTGGACTTGCGGTCAGCTCACCAAAAACGAGTTGAAAAATGGAGCTCAGGGGCACAGCAATTCACAAACTGGCCGAGTAATAAAGGACAACTATCGTCCAAAAATCTGTTGAGGGAAGGCAACGAGGCGGACTTGAAAGCGAGGCAGAATAGCAGGAAACAGATTTCAAGAGGTACGTTGGAATCGCCTTTAAAGCACAGGAAGAGGGGCACAACTTCGACAATGATGCACTTGGCCAAAAAGGGCGTATGCGTTTTCTCCTGAATATATTCAGGAGAAAACGCATACGCCCTTTTTGGCCAAGCAAGCAAGCGGGCAATGCAAATCTGCACTACAAAGATGTATCACTTCCCACCGGTCAAAAGGGACATCCACAAAATGTGTAAAAACCAGAAAGGCAAGACAGGCCCTGGAGAACTGGGAGCCTTGTTATGCTGATGGGCCGGATGTAAATTGCCAACTGCCTCTCTGGAGGAGTGCATTGTGTTCCCTAAAACAAGTAAACAACAGAGCTACAGAGCCAAGGGCACTTCCAGTCTAGGGAATATACCTTGGGAAAACTGAAAATCAAAAAGACACAGCCACCCCAAAATTTAGGGCTGCACTGCTTACAAGGACCTCAACTTGGGTACACCTTAAATATCCCAGGAAATATAAAAATGGTTCAAAAAATTGTGGTACTTACGTACGATGGAATATCCCTCAGCCATGAAATCAATGTCATAAGACCAGTAGCAGCAAAATGGGTGGATTCAGGTACGATGATTCTAAGTGAAATAAGTCACACAGAAAAAGAAACTTATCATAAGATATCACTTATGAAGATCCTGTAAACATGGCTACACTTGAACTGAGTTAGGAAAGAGAACAGTGTCTCACATTTAGAAAACACTCTTATGCCTGCTTAAGGGGGAAGGAGAGGTGGGGTGATGCATAAAACCAGAGTTTGATATAAGCACAGGTACCGTTCCAAAAACCAACTATGGAATAGACAAGACCTACACCTTTCTCAGTGAAAGGGACTCAAAACCCCATATTTCCCGCAGAGGAATATATCTGACTAGTAAGAATCTTAAAACCTATGTATTGATATGTCTCCGTAAGGGAATCAAGTGTGTCTAGAGTGGGATAAATATGGCAGCGAGAATCAGCTCAAACCCACTATAAAAAGGAATTTCAAAAATAAAACAAAAAAACTGGGAAATTCTTTACAATTCCTTCAGGGTCTCTGATGAAACCTGAAATGACCCTATCTACAATGACAGCTGGAGGTGGCATAAGGCTGGACACTTGGGACTGAGAGGATTGGTGAGATTGGGTGAGCAAATGCAGACCCTTTAAAGCAATAATGCATGGCACACATTCCATGGGTCCCAACTCTCCAGGTTGAAGGGAATATTACTACAGATATAACATGTACGGGAATCTTAGAGAACGGACACACTGTGAATACGAAAGGTTTCTAAAACTCAACGAATAGTCCCTCTCCTGGTGCTCCGGTTTGACTTTCCATCTGCTTTATTATCAACCTCCCAACTTGGAGAGACAGCCCCTTTAACCTCCTGGTTCGCACAGGTTGCCAATTTGGCAGAGGATGAAAGGGAAGAGGGAGAACCAATGAGAGAGTAGCTGTTAGGCATTTGGACGGGCACATATCACTGTAATTTCCCGGCAGGAAGAAGAATTAACCAAAGTCTCAGCCACCCACCGGGAATCAGTATAGATCCTGAACCAAAATTTTGGACTTGCGGTCAGCTCACCAAAAACGAGTTGAAAAATGGAGCTCAGGGACACAGCAATTCACAAACTGGCCGAGAAATAAAGGACAACTATCGTCCAAAAATCTGTTGAGGGAAGGCAATGAGGCGGACTTGAAAGCGTGGCAGAATAGCAGGAAACAGATTTCAAGAGGTACGTTGGAATCGCCTTTAAAGCACAGGAAGAGGGGCACAACTTCGACAATGATGCACTTGGCCAAAAAGGGCGTATGCGTTTTCTCCTGAATATATTCAGGAGAAAACGCATACGCCCTTTTTGGCCAAGCAAGCAAGCGGGCAATGCAAATCTGCACTACAAAGAAGTATCACTTCCCACCAGTCAAAAGGGACATCCACAAAATGTGTAAAAAACAGAAAGGCAAGACAGGCCCTGGAGAACAGGGTGCCTTGTTTTGCTGATGGGCGGGATGTAAATTGCCAACTGCCTCTCTGGAGGAGTGCATTGTGTTCCCTAAAACAAGTAAACAACAGAGCTACAGAGCCAAGGACACTTCCAGTCTAGGGAATATACCTTGGGAAAACTGAAAATCAAAAAGACACAGCCACCCCAAAATTTAGGGCTGCACTGCTTACAAGGACCTCAACTTGGGTACACCTTAAATATCCCAGGAAATATAAAAATGGTTCAAAAAATTGTGGTACTTACGTACGATGGAATATCCCTCAGCCATGAAATCAATGTCATAAGACCAGTAGCAGCAAAATGGGTGGATTCAGGTACGATGATTCTAAGTGAAATAAGTCACACAGAAAAAGAAACTTATCATAAGATATCACTTATGAAGATCCTGTAAACATGGCTAAACTTGAACTGAGTTAGGAAAGAGAACAGTGTCTCTCATTTAGAAAACACTCTTATGCCTGCTTAAGGGGGAAGGAGAGGTGGGGTGATGCATAAAACCAGAGTTTGATATAAGCACAGGTACCGTTCCAAAAACCAACTATGGAATAGACAAGACCTACACCTTCCTCAGTGAAAGGGACTCAAAACCCCATATTTCCCGCAGAGGAATATATCTGACTAGTAAGAATCTTAAAACCTATGTATTGATATGTCTCCGTAAGGGAATCAAGTTTGTCTAGACTGGGATAAATATGGCAGCGAGAATCAGCTCAAACCCACTATAAAAAGGAATTTCAAAAATAAAACAAAAAAACTGGGAAATTCTTTACAATTCCTTCAGGGTCTCTGATGAAACCTGAAATGACCCTATCTACAATGACAGCTGGATGTGGCATAAGGCTGGACACTTGGGACTGAGAGGATTGGTGAGATTGGGTGAGCAAATGCAGACCCTTTAAAGCAATAATGCATGGCACATTTTCCATGGGTCCCAACTCTCCATGTTGAAGGGAATATTACTACAGATATAAAATGTACGGGAATCCTAGAGAACGGACACACTGTGAATACGAAAGGTTTCTAAAACTCAACGAATAGTCCCTCTCCTGGTGCTCCGGTTTGACTTTCCATCTGCTTTATTATCAACCTCCCAACTTGGAGAGACAGCCCCTTTAACCTCCTGGTTCGCACAGGTTGCCAATTTGGCAGAAGATGAAAGGGAAGAGGGAGAACCAATGAGAGCGTAGCTGTTAGGCATTTGGACGGGCACATATCACTGTAATTTCCCGGCAGGAAGAAGAATTAACCAAAGTCTCAGCCACCCACCGGGAATCAGTATAGATCCTGAACCAAAATTTTGGACTTGCGGTCAGCTCACCAAAAACGAGTTGAAAAATGGAGCTCAGGGGCACAGCAATTCACAAACTGGCCGAGTAATAAAGGACAACTATCGTCCAAAAATCTGTTGAGGGAAGGCAACGAGGCGGACTTGAAAGCGAGGCAGAATAGCAGGAAACAGATTTCCAGAGGTACGTTGGAATCGCCTTTAAAGCACAGGAAGAGGGGCACAACTTCGACAATGATGCACTTGGCCAAAAAGGGCGTATGCGTTTTCTCCTGAATATATTCAGGAGAAAACGCATACGCCCTTTTTGGCCAAGCAAGCAAGCGGGCAATGCAAATCTGCACTACAAATAAGTATCACTTCCCACCGCTCAAAAGGGACATCCACAAAATGTGTAAAAACCAGAAAGGCAAGACAGGCCCTGGAGAACAGGGAGCCTTGTTATGCTGATGGGCGGGATGTAAATTGCCAACTGCCTCTCTGGAGGAGTGCATTGTGTTCCCTAAAACAAGTAAACAACAGAGCTACAGAGCCAAGGGCACTTCCAGTCTAGGGAATATACCTTGGGAAAACTGAAAATCAAAAAGACACAGCCACCCCAAAATTTAGGGCTGCACTGCTTACAAGGACCTCAACTTGGGTCCACCTTAAATATCCCAGGAAATATAAAAATGGTTCAAAAAATTGTGGTACTTACGTACGATGGAATATCCCTCAGCCATGAAATCAATGTCATAAGACCAGTAGCAGCAAAATGGGTGGATTCAGGTACGATGATTCTAAGTGAAATAAGTCACACAGAAAAAGAAACTTATCATAAGATATCACTTATGAAGATCCTGTAAACATGGCTACACTTGAACTGAGTTAGGAAAGAGAACAGTGTCTCACATTTAGAAAACACTCTTATGCCTGCTTAAGGGGGAAGGAGAGGTGGGGTGATGCATAAAACCAGAGTTTGATATAAGCACAGGTACCGTTCCAAAAACCAACTATGGAATAGACAAGACCTACACCTTCCTCAGTGAAAGGGACTCAAAACCCCATATTTCCCGCAGAGGAATATATCTGACTAGTAAGAATCTTAAAACCTATGTATTGATATGTCTCCGTAAGGGAATCAAGTGTGTCTAGACTGGGATAAATATGGCAGCGAGAATCAGCTCAAACCCACTATAAAAAGGAATTTCAAAAATAAAACAAAAAAACTGGGAAATTCTTTACAATTCCTTCAGGGTCTCTGATGAAACCTGAAATGACCCTATCTACAATGACAGCTGGATGTGGCATAAGGCTGGACACTTGGGACTGAGAGGATTGGTGAGATTGGGTGAGCAAATGCAGACCCTTTAAAGCAATAATGCATGGCACACATTCCATGGGTCCCAACTCTCCAGGTTGAAGGGAATATTACTACAGATATAACATGTACGGGAATCCTAGAGAACGGACACACTGTGAATACGAAAGGTTTCTAAAACTCAACGAATAGTCCCTCTCCTGGTGCTCCGGTTTGACTTTCCATCTGCTTTATTATCAACCTCCCAACTTGGAGAGACAGCCCCTTTAACCTCCTGGTTCGCACAGGTTGCCAATTTGGCAGAGGATGAAAGGGAAGAGGGAGAACCAATGAGAGAGTAGCTGTTAGGCATTTGGACGGGCACATATCACTGTAATTTCCCGGCAGGAAGAAGAATTAACCAAAGTCTCAGCCACCCACCGGGAATCAGTATAGATCCTGAACCAAAATTTTGGACTTGCGGTCAGCTCACCAAAAACGAGTTGAAAAATGGAGCTCAGGGGCACAGCAATTCACAAACTGGCCGAGTAATAAAGGACAACTATCGTCCAAAAATCTGTTGAGGGAAGGCAACGAGGCGGACTTGAAAGCGAGGCAGAATAGCAGGAAACAGATTTCCAGAGGTACGTTGGAATCGCCTTTAAAGCACAGGAAGAGGGGCACAACTTCGACAATGATGCACTTGGCCAAAAAGGGCGTATGCGTTTTCTCCTGAATATATTCAGGAGAAAACGCATACGCCCTGTTTGGCCAAGCAAGCAAGCGGGCAATGCAAATCTGAACTACAAAGAAGTATCACTTCCCACCGGTCAAAAGGGACATCCACAAAATGTGTAAAAACCAGAAAGGCAAGACAGGCCCTGGAGAACAGGGAGCCTTGTTATGCTGATGGGCGGGATGTAAATTGCCAACTGCCTCTCTGGAGGAGTGCATTTTGTTCCCTAAAACAAGTAAACAACAGAGCTACAGAGCCAAGGGCACTTCCAGTCTAGGGAATATACCTTGGGAAAACTGAAAATCAAAAAGACACAGCCACGCCAAAATTTAGGGCTGCACTGCTTACAAGGACCTCAACTTGGGTACACCTTAAATATCCCAGGAAATATAAAAATGGTTCAAAAAATTGTGGTACTTACGTACGATGGAATATCCCTCAGCCATGAAATCAATGTCATAAGACCAGTAGCAGCAAAATGGGTGGATTCAGGTACGATGATTCTAAGTGAAATAAGTCACACAGAAAAAGTAACTTATCATAAGATATCACTTATGAAGATCCTGTAAACATGGCTACACTTGAACTGAGTTAGGAAAGAGAACAGTGTCTCACATTTAGAAAACACTCTTATGCCTGCTTAAGGGGGAAGGAGAGGTGGGGTGATGCATAAAACCAGAGTTTGATATAAGCACAGGTACAGTTCCAAAAACCAACTATGGAATAGACAAGACCTACACCTTCCTCAGTGAAAGGGACTCAAAACCCCATATTTCCCGCAGAGGAATATATCTGACTAGTAAGAATCTTAAAACCTATGTATTGATATGTCTCCGTAAGGGAATCAAGTGTGTCTAGACTGGGATAAATATGGCAGCGAGAATCAGCTCAAACCCACTATAAAAAGGAATTTCAAAAATAAAACAAAAAAAACTGGGAAATTCTTTACAATTCCTTCAGGGTCTCTGATGAAACCTGAAATGACCCTATCTACAAAGACAGCTGGATGTGGCATAAGGCTGGACACTTGGGACTGAGAGGATTGGTGAGATTGGGTGAGCAAATGCAGACCCTTTAAAGCAATAATGCATGGCACACATTCCATGGGTCCCAACTCTCCAGGTTGAAGGGAATATTACTACAGATATAACATGTACGGGAATCCTAGAGAACGGACACACTGTGAATACGAAAGGTTTCTAAAACTCAACGAATAGTCCCTCTCCTGGTGCTCTGGTTTGACTTTCCATCTGCTTTATTATCAACCTCCCAACTTGGAGAGACAGCCCCTTTAACCTCCTGGTTCGCACAGGTTGCCAATTTGGCAGAGGATGAAAGGGAAGAGGGAGAACCAATGAGAGAGTAGCTGTTAGGCATTTGGACGGGCACATATCACTGTAATTTCCCGGCAGGAAGAATAATTAACCGAAGTCTCAGCCACCCACCGGGAATCAGTATAGATCCTGAACCAAAATTTTGGACTTGCGGTCAGCTCACCAAAAACGAGTTGAAAAATGGAGCTCAAGGGCACAGCAATTCACAAACTGGCCGAGTAATAAAGGACAACTATCGTCCAAAAATCTGTTGAGGGAAGGCAACGAGGCGGACTTGAAAGCGAGGCAGAATAGCAGGAAACAGATTTCCAGAGGTACGTTGGAATCGCCTTTAAAGCACAGGAAGAGGGGCACAACTTCGACAATGATGCACTTGGCCAAAAAGGGCGTATGCGTTTTCTCCTGAATATATTCAGGAGAAAACGCATACGCCCTTTTTGGCCAAGCAAGCAAGCGGGCAATGCAAATCTGAACTACAAAGAAGTATCACTTCCCACCGGTCAAAAGGGACATCCACAAAATGTGTAAAAACCAGAAAGGCAAGACAGGCCCTGGAGAACAGGGAGCCTTGTTATGCTGATGGGCCGGATGTAAATTGCCAACTGCCTCTCTGGAGGAGTGCATTGTGTTCCCTAAAACAAGTAAACAACAGAGCTACAGAGCCAAGGGCACTTCCAGTCTAGGGAATATACCTTGGGAAAACTGAAAATCAAAAAGACACAGCCACCCCAAAATTTAGGGCTGCACTGCTTACAAGGACCTCAACTTGGGTACACCTTAAATATCCCAGGAAATATAAAAATGGTTCAAAAAATTGTGGTACTTACGTACGATGGAATATCCCTCAGCCATGAAATCAATGTCATAAGACCAGTAGCAGCAAAATGGGTGGATTCAGGTACGATGATTCTAAGTGAAATAAGTCACACAGAAAAAGAAACTTATCATAAGATATCACTTATGAAGATCCTGTAAACATGGCTACACTTGAACTGAGTTAGGAAAGAGAACAGTGTCTCACATTTAGAAAACACTCTTATGCCTGCTTAAGGGGGAAGGAGAGGTGGGGTGATGCATAAAACCAGAGTTTGATATAAGCACAGGTACCGTTCCAAAAACCAACTATGGAATAGACAAGACCTACACCTTCCTCAGTGAAAGGGACTCAAAACCCCATATTTCCCGCAGAGGAATATATCTGACTAGTAAGAATCTTAAAACCTATGTATTGATATGTCTCCGTAAGGGAATCAAGTGTGTCTAGACTGGGATAAATATGGCAGCGAGAATCAGCTCAAACCCACTATAAAAAGGAATTTCAAAAATAAAACAAAAAAACTGGGAAATTCTTTACAATTCCTTCAGGGTCTCTGATGAAACCTGAAATGACCCTATCTACAATGACAGCTGGATGTGGCATAAGGCTGGACACTTGGGACTGAGAGGATTGGTGAGATTGGGTGAGCAAATGCAGACCCTTTAAAGCAATAATGCATGGCACACATTCCATGGGTCCCAACTCTCCAGGTTGAAGGGAATATTACTACAGATATAACATGTACGGGAATCCTAGAGAACGGACACACTGTGAATATGAAAGGTTTCTAAAACTCAACGAATAGTCCCTCTCCTGGTGCTCCGGTTTGACTTTCCATCTGCTTTATTATCAACCTCCCAACTTGGAGAGACAGCCCCTTTAACCTCCTGGTTCGCACAGGTTGCCAATTTGGCAGAGGATGAAAGGGAAGAGGGAGAACCAATGAGAGAGTAGCTGTTAGGCATTTGGACGGGCACATATCACTGTAATTTCCCGGCAGGAAGAAGAATTAACCAAAGTCTCAGCCACCCACCGGGAATCAGTATAGATCCTGAACCAAAATTTTGGACTTGCGGTCAGCTCACCAAAAACGAGTTGAAAAATGGAGCTCACGGGCACAGCAATTCACAATCTGGCCGAGTAATAAAGGACAACTATCGTCCAAAAATCTGTTGAGGGAAGGCAACGAGGCGGACTTGAAAGCGAGGCAGAATAGCAGGAAACAGATTTCCAGAGGTACGTTGGAATCGCCTTTAAAGCACAGGAAGAGGGGCACAACTTCGACAATGATGCACTTGGCCAAAAAGGGCGTATGCGTTTTCTCCTGAATATATTCAGGAGAAAACGCATACGCCGTTTTTGGCCAAGCAAGCAAGCGCGCAATGCAAATCTGAACTACAAAGAAGTATCACTTCCCACCGGTCAAAAGGGACATCCACAAAATGTGTAAAAACCAGAAAGGCAAGACAGGCCCTGGAGAACAGGGAGCCTTGTTATGCTGATGGGCGGGATGTAAATTGCCAACTGCCTCTCTGGAGGAGTGCATTGTGTTCCCTAAAACAAGTAAACAACAGAGCTACAGAGCCAAGGGCACTTCCAGTCTAGGGAATATACCTTGGGAAAACTGAAAATCAAAAAGACACAGCCACCCCAAAATTTAGGGCTGCACTGCTTACAAGGACCTCAACTTGGGTACACCTTAAATATCCCAGGAAATATAAAAATGGTTCAAAAAATTGTGGTACTTACGTACGATGGAATATCCCTCAGCCATGAAATCAATGTCATAAGACCAGTAGCAGCAAAATGGGTGGATTCAGGTACGATGATTCTAAGTGAAATAAGTCACACAGAAAAAGAAACTTATCATAAGATATCACTTATGAAGATCCTGTAAACATGGCTACACTTGAACTGAGTTAGGAAAGAGAACAGTGTCTCACATTTAGAAAACACTCTTATGCCTGCTTAAGGGGGAAGGAGAGGTGGGGTGATGCATAAAACCAGAGTTTGATATAAGCACAGGTACCGTTCCAAAAACCAACTATGGAATAGACAAGACCTACACCTTCCTCAGTGAAAGGGACTCAAAACCCCATATTTCCCGCAGAGGAATATATCTGACTAGTAAGAATCTTAAAACCTATGTATTGATATGTCTCCGTAAGGGAATCAAGTGTGTCTAGACTGGGATAAATATGGCAGCGAGAATCAGCTCAAACCCACTATAAAAAGGAATTTCAAAAATAAAACAAAAAAACTGGGAAATTCTTTACAATTCCTTCAGGGTCTCTGATGAAACCTGAAATGACCCTATCTACAATGACAGCTGGATGTGGCATAAGGCTGGACACTTGGGACTGAGAGGATTGGTGAGATTGGGTGAGCAAATGCAGACCCTTTAAAGCAATAATGCATGGCACACATTCCATGGGTCCCAACTCTCCAGGTTGAAGGGAATATTACTACAGATATAACATGTACGGGAATCCTAGAGAACGGACACACTGTGAATACGAAAGGTTTCTAAAACTCAACGAATAGTCCCTCTCCTGGTGCTCCGGTTTGACTTTGCATCTGCTTTATTATCAACCTCCCAACTTGGAGAGACAGCCCCTTTAACCTCCTGGTTCGCACAGGTTGCCAATTTGGCAGAGGATGAAAGGGAAGAGGGAGAACCAATGAGAGAGTAGCTGTTAGGCATTTGGACGGGCACATATCACTGTAATTTCCCGGCAGGAAGAAGAATTAACCAAAGTCTCAGCCACCCACCGGGAATCAGTATAGATCCTGAACCAAAATTTTGGACTTGCGGTCAGCTCACCAAAAACGAGTTGAAAAATGGAGCTCAGGGGCACAGCAATTCACAAACTGGCCGAGTAATAAAGGACAACTATCGTCCAAAAATCTGTTGAGGGAAGGCAACGAGGCGGACTTGAAAGTGAGGCAGAATAGCAGGAAACAGATTTCCAGAGGTACGTTGGAATCGCCTTTAAAGCACAGGAAGAGGGGCACAACTTCGACAATGATGCACTTGGCCAAAAAGGGCGTATGCGTTTTCTCCTGAATATATTCAGGAGAAAACGCATACGCCCTTTTTGGCCAAGCAAGCAAGCGGGCAATGCAAATCTGCACTACAAAGAAGTATCACTTCCCACCGGTCAAAAGGGACATCCACAAAATGTGTAAAAACCAGAAAGGCAAGACAGGCCCTGGAGAACAGGGAGCCTTGTTATGCTGATGGGCGGGATGTAAATTGCCAACTGCCTCTCTGGAGGAGTGCATTGTGTTCCCTAAAACAAGTAAAGAACAGAGCTACAGAGCCAAGGGCACTTCCAGTCTAGGGAATATACCTTGGGAAAACTGAAAATCAAAAAGACACAGCCACCCCAAAATTTAGGGCTGCACTGCTTACAAGGACCTCAACTTGGGTACACCTTAAATATCCCAGGAAATATAAAAATGGTTCAAAAAATTGTGGTACTTACGTACGATGGAATATCCCTCAGCCATGAAATCAATGTCATAAGACCAGTAGCAGCAAAATGGGTGGATTCAGGTACGATGATTCTAAGTGAAATAAGTCACACAGAAAAAGAAACTTATCATAAGATATCACTTATGAAGATCCTGTAAACATGGCTACACTTGAACTGAGTTAGGAAAGAGAACAGTGTCTCACATTTAGAAAACACTCTTATGCCTGCTTAAGGGGGAAGGAGAGGTGGGGTGATGCATAAAACCAGAGTTTGATATAAGCACAGGTACCGTTCCAAAAACCAACTATGGAATAGACAAGACCTACACCTTCCTCAGTGAAAGGGACTCAAAACCCCATATTTCCCGCAGAGGAATATATCTGACTAGTAAGAAACTTAAAACCTATGTATTGATATGTCTCCGTAAGGGAATCAAGTGTGTCTAGACTGGGATAAATATGGCAGCGAGAATCAGCTCAAACCCACTATAAAAAGGAATTTCAAAAATAAAACAAAAAAACTGGGAAATTCTTTACAATTCCTTCAGGGTCTCTGATGAAACCTGAAATGACCCTATCTACAATGACAGCTGGATGTGGCATAAGGCTGGACACTTGGGACTGAGAGGATTGGTGAGATTGGGTGAGCAAATGCAGACCCTTTAAAGCAATAATGCATGGCACACATTCCATGGGTCCCAACTCTCCAGGTTGAAGGGAATATTACTACAGATATAACATGTACGGGAATCCTAGAGAACGGACACACTGTGAATACGAAAGGTTTCTAAAACTCAACGAATAGTCCCTCTCCTGGTGCTCCGGTTTGACTTTCCATCTGCTTTATTATCAACCTCCCAACTTGGAGAGACAGCCCCTTTAACCTCCTGGTTCGCACAGGTTGCCAATTTGGCAGAGGATGAAAGGGAAGAGGGAGAACCAATGAGAGAGTAGCTGTTAGGCATTTGGACGGGCACATATCACTGTAATTTCCCGGCAGGAAGAAGAATTAACCAAAGTCTCAGCCACCCACCGGGAATCAGTATAGATCCTGAACCAAAATTTTGGACTTGCGGTCAGCTCACCAAAAACGAGTTGAAAAATGGAGCTCAGGGGCACAGCAATTCACAAACTGGCCGAGTAAAAAAGGACAACTATCGTCCAAAAATCTGTTGAGGGAAGGAAACGAGGCGGACTTGAAAGCGAGGCAGAATAGCAGGAAACAGATTTCCAGAGGTACGTTGGAATCGCCTTTAAAGCACAGGAAGAGGGGCACAACTTCGACAATGATGCACTTGGCCAAAAAGGGCGTATGCGTTTTCTCCTGAATATATTCAGGAGAAAACGCATACGCCCTTTTTGGCCAAGCAAGCAAGCGGGCAATGCAAATCGGCACTACAAAGAAGTATCACTTCCCACCGGTCAAAAGGGACATCCACAAAATGTGTAAAAACCAGAAAGGCAAGACAGGCCCTGGAGACCAGGGAGCCTTGTTATGCTGATGGGCCGGATGTAAATTGCCAACTGCCTCTCTGGAGGAGTGCATTGTGTTCCCTAAAACAAGTAAAGAACAGAGCTACAGAGCCAAGGGCACTTCCAGTCTAGGGAATATACCTTGGAAAAACTGAAAATCAAAAAGACACAGCCACCCCAAAATTTAGGGCTGCACTGCTTACAAGGACCTCAACTTGGGTACACCTTAAATATCCCAGGAAATATAAAAATGGTTCAAAAAATTGTGGTACTTACGTACGATGGAATATCCCTCAGCCATGAAATCAATGTCATAAGACCAGTAGCAGCAAAATGGGTGGATTCAGGTACGATGATTCTAAGTGAAATAAGTCACACAGAAAAAGTAACTTATCATAAGATATCACTTATGAAGATCCTGTAAACATGGCTACACTTGAACTGAGTTAGGAAAGAGAACAGTGTCTCACATTTAGAAAACACTCTTATGCCTGCTTAAGGGGGAAGGAGAGGTGGGGTGATGCATAAAACCAGAGTTTGATATAAGCACAGGTACCGTTCCAAAAACCAACTATGGAATAGACAAGACCTACACCTTCCTCAGTGAAAGGGACTCAAAACCCCATATTTCCCACAGAGGAATATATCTGACTAGTAAGAATCTTAAAACCTATGTATTGATATGTCTCCGTAAGGGAATCAAGTGTGTCTAGACTGGGATAAATATGGCAGCGAGAATCAGCTCAAACCCACTATAAAAAGGAATTTCAAAAATAAAACAAAAAAACTGGGAAATTCTTTACAATTCATTCAGGGTCTCTGATGAAACCTGAAATGACCCTATCTACAATGACAGCTGGATGTGGCATAAGGCTGGACACTTGGGACTGAGAGGATTGGTGAGATTGGGTGAGCAAATGCAGACCCTTTAAAGCAATAATGCATGGCACACATTCCATGGGTCCCAACTCTCCAGGTTGAAGGGAATATTACTACAGATATAACATGTACGGGAATCCTAGAGAACGGACACACTGTGAATACGAAAGGTTTCTAAAACTCAACGAATAGTCCCTCTCCTGGTGCTCCGGTTTGACTTTCCATCTGCTTTATTATCAACCTCCCAACTTGGAGAGACAGCCCCTTTAACCTCCTGGTTCGCACAGGTTGCCAAATTGGCAGAGGATGAAAGGGAAGAGGGAGAACCAATGAGAGAGTAGCTGTTAGGCATTTGGACGGGCACATATCACTGTAATTTCCCGGCAGGAAGAAGAATTAACCAAAGTCTCAGCCACCCACCGGGAATCAGTATAGATCCTGAACCAAAATTTTGGACTTGCGGTCAGCTCACCAAAAACGAGTTGAAAAATGGAGCTCAGGGGCACAGCAATTCACAAACTGGCCGAGTAAAAAAGGACAACTATCGTCCAAAAATCTGTTGAGGGAAGGCAACGAGGCGGACTTGAAAGCGAGGCAGAATAGCAGGAAACAGATTTCCAGAGGTACGTTGGAATCGCCTTTAAAGCACAGGAAGAGGGGCACAACTTCGACAATGATGCACTTGGCCAAAAAGGGCGTATGCGTTTTCTCCTGAATATATTCAGGAGAAAACGCATACGCCCTTTTTGGCTAAGCAAGCAAGCGGGCAATGCAAATCTGAACTACAAAGAAGTATCACTTCCCACCGGTCAAAAGGGACATCCACAAAATGTGTAAAAACCAGAAAGGCAAGACAGGCCCTGGAGAACAGGGAGCCTTGTTATGCTGATGGGCCGGATGTAAATTGCCAACTGCCTCTCTGGAGGAGTGCATTGTGTTCCCTAAAACAAGTAAACAACAGAGCTACAGAGCCAAGGGCACTTCCAGTCTAGGGAATATACCTTGGGAAAACTGAAAATCAAAAAGACACACCCACCCCAAAATTTAGGGCTGCACTGCTTACAAGGACCTCAACTTGGGTACACCTTAAATATCCCAGGAAATATAAAAATGGTTCAAAAAATTGTGGTACTTACGTACGATGGAATATCCCTCAGCCATGAAATCAATGTCATAAGACCAGTAGCAGCAAAATGGGTGGATTCAGGTACGATGATTCTAAGTGAAATAAGTCACACAGAAAAAGAAACTTATCATAAGATATCACTTATGAAGATCCTGTAAATATGGCTACACTTGAACTGAGTTAGGAAAGAGAACAGTGTCTCACATTTAGAAAACACTCTTATGCCTGCTTAAGGGGGAAGGAGAGGTGGGGTGATGCATAAAACCAGAGTTTGATATAAGCACAGGTACCGTTCCAAAAACCAACTATGGAATAGACAAGACCTACACCTTCCTCAGTGAAAGGGACTCAAAACCCCATATTTCCCGCAGAGGAATATATCTGACTAGTAAGAATCTTAAAACCTATGTATTGATATGTCTCCGTAAGGGAATCAAGTGTGTCTAGACTGGGATAAATATGGCAGCGAGAATCAGCTCAAACCCACTATAAAAAGGAATTTCAAAAATAAAACAAAAAAACTGGGAAATTCTTTACAATTCCTTCAGGGTCTCTGATGAAACCTGAAATGACCCTATCTACAATGACAGCTGGATGTGGCATAAGGCTGGACACTTGGGACTGAGAGGATTGGTGAGATTGGGTGAGCAAATGCAGACCCTTTAAAGCAATAATGCATGGCACACATTCCATGGGTCCCAACTCTCCAGGTTGAAGGGAATATTACTACAGATATAACATGTACGGGAATCCTAGAGAACGGACACACTGTGAATACGAAAGGTTTCTAAAACTCAACGAATAGTCCCTCTCCTGGTGCTCCGGTTTGACTTTCCATCTGCTTTATTATCAACCTCCCAACTTGGAGAGACAGCCCCTTTAACCTCCTGGTTCGCACAGGTTGCCAATTTGGCAGAGGATGAAAGGGAAGAGGGAGAACCAATGAGAGAGTAGCTGTTAGGCATTTGGACGGGCACATATCACTGTAATTTCCCGGCAGGAAGAAGAATTAACCAAAGTCTCAGCCACCCACCGGGAATCAGTATAGATCCTGAACCAAAATTTTGGACTTGCGGTCAGCTCACCAAAAACGAGTTGAAAAATGGAGCTCAGGGGCACAGCAATTCACAAACTGGCCGAGTAATAAAGGACAACTATCGTCCAAAAATCTGTTGAGGGAAGGCAACGAGGCGGACTTGAAAGCGAGGCAGAATAGCAGGAAACAGATTTCCAGAGGTACGTTGGAATCACCTTTAAAGCACAGGAAGAGGGGCACAACTTCGACAATGATGCACTTGGCCAAAAAGGGCGTATGCGTTTTCTCCTGAATATATTCAGGAGAAAACGCATACGCCCTTTTTGGCCAAGCAAGCAAGCGGGCAATGCAAATCTGAACTACAAAGAAGTATCACTTCCCACCGGTCAAAAGGGACATCCACAAAATGTGTAAAAACCAGAAAGGCAAGACAGGCCCTGGAGAACAGGGAGCCTTGTTATGCTGATGGGCCGGATGTAAATTGCCAACTGCCTCTCTGGAGGAGTGCATTGTGTTCCCTAAAACAAGTAAAGAACAGAGCTACAGAGCCAAGGGCACTTCCAGTCTAGGGAATATACCTTGGAAAAACTGAAAATCAAAAAGACACAGCCACCCCAAAATTTAGGGCTGCACTGCTTACAAGGACCTCAACTTGGGTCCACCTTAAATATCCCAGGAAATATAAAAATGGTTCAAAAAATTGTGGTACTTACGTACGATGGAATATCCCTCAGCCATGAAATCAATGTCATAAGACCAGTAGCAGCAAAATGGGTGGATTCAGGTACGATGATTCTAAGTGAAATAAGTCACACAGAAAAAGAAACTTATCATAAGATATCACTTATGAAGATCCTGTAAACATGGCTACACTTGAACTGAGTTAGGAAAGAGAACAGTGTCTCACATTTAGAAAACACTCTTATGCCTGCTTAAGGGGGAAGGAGAGGTGGGGTGATGCATAAAACCAGAGTTTGATATAAGCACAGGTACCGTTCCAAAAACCAACTATGGAATAGACAAGACCTACACCTTCCTCAGTGAAAGGGACTCAAAACCCCATATTTCCCGCAGAGGAATATATCTGACTAGTAAGAATCTTAAAACCTATGTATTGATATGTCTCCGTAAGGGAATCAAGTGTGTCTAGACTGGGATAAATATGGCAGCGAGAATCAGCTCAAACCCACTATAAAAAGGAATTTCAAAAATAAAACAAAAAAACTGGGAAATTCTTTACAATTCCTTCAGGGTCTCTGATGAAACCTGAAATGACCCTATCTACAATGACAGCTGGATGTGGCATAAGGCTGGACACTTGGGACTGAGAGGATTGGTGAGATTGGGTGAGCAAATGCAGACCCTTTAAAGCAATAATGCATGGCACACATTCCATGGGTCCCAACTCTCCAGGTTGAAGGGAATATTACTACAGATATAACATGTACGGGAATCCTAGAGAACGGACACACTGTGAATACGAAAGGTTTCTAAAACTCAACGAATAGTCCCTCTCCTGGTGCTCCGGTTTGACTTTCCATCTGCTTTATTATCAACCTCCCAACTTGGAGAGACAGCCCCTTTAACCTCCTGGTTCGCACAGGTTGCCAAATTGGCAGAGGATGAAAGGGAAGAGGGAGAACCAATGAGAGAGTAGCTGTTAGGCATTTGGACGGGCACATATCACTGTAATTTCCCAGCAGGAAGAAGAATTAACCAAAGTCTCAGCCACCCACCGGGAATCAGTATAGATCCTGAACCAAAATTTTGGACTTGCGGTCAGCTCACCAAAAACGAGTTGAAAAATGGAGCTCAGGGGCACAGCAATTCACAAACTGGCCGAGTAAAAAAGGACAACTATCGTCCAAAAATCTGTTGAGGGAAGGCAACGAGGCGGACTTGAAAGCGAGGCAGAATAGCAGGAAACAGATTTCCAGAGGTACGTTGGAATCGCCTTTAAAGCACAGGAAGAGGGGCACAACTTCGACAATGATGCACTTGGCCAAAAAGGGCGTATGCGTTTTCTCCTGAATATATTCAGGAGAAAACGCATACGCCCTTTTTGGCTAAGCAAGCAAGCGGGCAATGCAAATCTGAACTACAAAGAAGTATCACTTCCCACCGGTCAAAAGGGACATCCACAAAATGTGTAAAAACCAGAAAGGCAAGACAGGCCCTGGAGAACAGGGAGCCTTGTTATGCTGATGGGCCGGATGTAAATTGCCAACTGCCTCTCTGGAGGAGTGCATTGTGTTCCCTAAAACAAGTAAACAACAGAGCTACAGAGCCAAGGGCACTTCCAGTCTAGGGAATATACCTTGGGAAAACTGAAAATCAAAAAGACACACCCACCCCAAAATTTAGGGCTGCACTGCTTACAAGGACCTCAACTTGGGTACACCTTAAATATCCCAGGAAATATAAAAATGGTTCAAAAAATTGTGGTACTTACGTACGATGGAATATCCCTCAGCCATGAAATCAATGTCATAAGACCAGTAGCAGCAAAATGGGTGGATTCAGGTACGATGATTCTAAGTGAAATAAGTCACACAGAAAAAGAAACTTATCATAAGATATCACTTATGAAGATCCTGTAAATATGGCTACACTTGAACTGAGTTAGGAAAGAGAACAGTGTCTCACATTTAGAAAACACTCTTATGCCTGCTTAAGGGGGAAGGAGAGGTGGGGTGATGCATAAAACCAGAGTTTGATATAAGCACAGGTACCGTTCCAAAAACCAACTATGGAATAGACAAGACCTACACCTTCCTCAGTGAAAGGGACTCAAAATCCCATATTTCCCGCAGAGGAATATATCTGACTAGTAAGAATCTTAAAACCTATGTATTGATATGTCTCCGTAAGGGAATCAAGTGTGTCTAGACTGGGATAAATATGGCAGCGAGAATCAGCTCAAACCCACTATAAAAAGGAATTTCAAAAATAAAACAAAAAAACTGGGAAATTCTTTACAATTCCTTCAGGGTCTCTGATGAAACCTGAAATGACCCTATCTACAATGACAGCTGGATGTGGCATAAGGCTGGACACTTGGGACTGAGAGGATTGGTGAGATTGGGTGAGCAAATGCAGACCCTTTAAAGCAATAATGCATGGCACACATTCCATGGGTCCCAACTCTCCAGGTTGAAGGGAATATTACTACAGATATAACATGTACGGGAATCCTAGAGAACGGACACACTGTGAATACGAAAGGTTTCTAAAACTCAACGAATAGTCCCTCTCCTGGTGCTCCGGTTTGACTTTCCATCTGCTTTATTATCAACCTCCCAACTTGGAGAGACAGCCCCTTTAACCTCCTGGTTCGCACAGGTTGCCAATTTGGCAGAGGATGAAAGGGAAGAGGGAGAACCAATGAGAGAGTAGCTGTTAGGCATTTGGACGGGCACATATCACTGTAATTTCCCGGCAGGAAGAAGAATTAACCAAAGTCTCAGCCACCCACCGGGAATCAGTATAGATCCTGAACCAAAATTTTGGACTTGCGGTCAGCTCACCAAAAACGAGTTGAAAAATGGAGCTCAGGGGCACAGCAATTCACAAACTGGCCGAGTAATAAAGGACAACTATCGTCCAAAAATCTGTTGAGGGAAGGCAACGAGGCGGACTTGAAAGCGAGGCAGAATAGCAGGAAACAGATTTCCAGAGGTACGTTGGAATCACCTTTAAAGCACAGGAAGAGGGGCACAACTTCGACAATGATGCACTTGGCCAAAAAGGGCGTATGCGTTTTCTCCTGAATATATTCAGGAGAAAACGCATACGCCCTTTTTGGCCAAGCAAGCAAGCGGGCAATGCAAATCTGAACTACAAAGAAGTATCACTTCCCACCGGTCAAAAGGGACATCCACAAAATGTGTAAAAACCAGAAAGGCAAGACAGGCCCTGGAGAACAGGGAGCCTTGTTATGCTGATGGGCGGGATGTAAATTGCCAACTGCCTCTCTGGAGGAGTGCATTGTGTTCCCTAAAACAAGTAAACAACAGAGCTACAGAGCCAAGGGCACTTCCAGTCTAGGGAATATACCTTGGGAAAACTGAAAATCAAAAAGACACAGCCACCCCAAAATTTAGGGCTGCACTGCTTACAAGGACCTCAACTTGGGTACACCTTAAATATCCCAGGAAATATAAAAATGGTTCAAAAAATTGTGGTACTTACGTACGATGGAATATCCCTCAGCCATGAAATCAATGTCATAAGACCAGTAGCAGCAAAATGGGTGGATTCAGGTACGATGATTCTAAGTGAAATAAGTCACACAGAAAAAGAAACTTATCATAAGATATCACTTATGAAGATCCTGTAAACATGGCTACACTTGAACTGAGTTAGGAAAGAGAACAGTGTCTCACATTTAGAAAACACTCTTATGCCTGCTTAAGGGGGAAGGAGAGGTGGGGTGATGCATAAAACCAGAGTTTGATATAAGCACAGGTACCGTTCCAAAAACCAACTATGGAATAGACAAGACCTACACCTTCCTCAGTGAAAGGGACTCAAAACCCCATATTTCCCGCAGAGGAATATATCTGACTAGTAAGAATCTTAAAACCTATGTATTGATATGTCTCCGTAAGGGAATCAAGTGTGTCTAGACTGGGATAAATATGGCAGCGAGAATCAGCTCAAACCCACTATAAAAAGGAATTTCAAAAATAAAACAAAAAAACTGGGAAATTCTTTACAATTCCTTCAGGGTCTCTGATGAAACCTGAAATGACCCTATCTACAATGACAGCTGGATGTGGCATAAGGCTGGACACTTGGGACTGAGAGGATTGGTGAGATTGGGTGAGCAAATGCAGACCCTTTAAAGCAATAATGCATGGCACACATTCCATGGGTCCCAACTCTCCAGGTTGAAGGGAATATTACTACAGATATAACATGTACGGGAATCCTAGAGAATGGACACACTGTGAATACGAAAGGTTTCTAAAACTCAACGAATAGTCCCTCTCCTGGTGCTCCGGTTTGACTTTCCATCTGCTTTATTATCAACCTCCCAACTTGGAGAGACAGCCCCTTTAACCTCCTGGTTCGCACAGGTTGCCAATTTGGCAGAGGATGAAAGGGAAGAGGGAGAACCAATGAGAGAGTAGCTGTTAGGCATTTGGACGGGCACATATCACTGTAATTTCCCGGCAGGAAGAAGAATTAACCAAAGTCTCAGCCACCCACCGGGAATCAGTATAGATCCTGAACCAAAATTTTGGACTTGCGGTCAGCTCACCAAAAACGAGTTGAAAAATGGAGCTCAGGGGCACAGCAATTCACAAACTGGCCGAGTAATAAAGGACAACTATCGTCCAAAAATCTGTTGAGGGAAGGCAACGAGGCGGACTTGAAAGCGAGGCAGAATAGCAGGAAACAGATTTCCAGAGGTACGTTGGAATCGCCTTTAAAGCACAGGAAGAGGGGCACAACTTCGACAATGATGCACTTGGCCAAAAAGGGCGTATGCGTTTTCTCCTGAATATATTCAGGAGAAAACGCATACGCCCTTTTTGGCCAAGCAAGCAAGCGGGCAATGCAAATCTGCACTACAAAGAAGTATCACTTCCCACCGGTCAAAAGGGACATCCACAAAATGTGTAAAAACCAGAAAGGCAAGACAGGCCCTGGAGAACAGGGAGCCTTGTTATGCTGATGGGCGGGATGTAAATTGCCAACTGCCTCTCTGGAGGAGTGCATTGTGTTCCCTAAAACAAGTAAACAACAGAGCTACAGAGCCAAGGGCACTTCCAGTCTAGGGAATATACCTTGGGAAAACTGAAAATCAAAAAGACGCAGCCACCCCAAAATTTAGGGCTGCACTGCTTACAAGGACCTCAACTTGGGTACACCTTAAATATCCCAGGAAATATAAAAATGGTTCAAAAAATTGTGGTACTTACGTACGATGGAATATCCCTCAGCCATGAAATCAATGTCATAAGACCAGTAGCAACAAAATGGGTGGATTCAGTTACGATGATTCTAAGTGAAATAAGTCACACAGAAAAAGAAACTTATCATAAGATATCACTTATGAAGATCCTGTAAACATGGCTACACTTGAACTGAGTTAGGAAAGAGAACAGTGTCTCACATTTAGAAAACACTCTTATGCCTGCTTAAGGGGGAACGAGAGGTGGGGTGATGCATAAAACCAGAGTTTGATATAAGCACAGGTACCGTTCCAAAAACCAACTATGGAATAGACAAGACCTACACCTTCCTCAGTGAAAGGGACTCAAAACCCCATATTTCCCGCAGAGGAATATATCTGACTAGTAAGAATCTTAAAACCTATGTATTGATATGTCTCCGTAAGGGAATCAAGTGTGCCTAGACTGGGATAAATATGGCAGCGAGAATCAGCTCAAACCCACTATAAAAAGGAATTTCAAAAATAAAACAAAAAAACTGGGAAATTCTTTACAATTCCTTCAGGGTCTCTGATGAAACCTGAAATGACCCTATCTACAATGACAGCTGGATGTGGCATAAGGCTGGACACTTGGGACTGAGAGGATTGGTGAGATTGGGTGAGCAAATGCAGACCCTTTAAAGCAATAATGCATGGCACACATTCCATGGGTCCCAACTCTCCAGGTTGAAGGGAATATTACTACAGATATAACATGTACGGGAATCCTAGAGAACGGACACACTGTGAATACGAAAGGTTTCTAAAACTCAACGAATAGTCCCTCTCCTGGTGCTCCGGTTTGACTTTCCATCTGCTTTATTATCAACCTCCCAACTTGGAGAGACAGCCCCTTTAACCTCCTGGTTCGCACAGGTTGCCAATTTGGCAGAGGATGAAAGGGAAGAGGGAGAACCAATTAGAGAGTAGCTGTTAGGCATTTGGATGGGCACATATCACTGTAATTTCCCTGCAGGAAGAAGAATTAACCAAAGTCTCAGCCACCCACCGGGAATCAGTATAGATCCTGAACCAAAATTTTGGACTTGCGGTCAGCTCACCAAAAACGAGTTGAAAAATGGAGCTCAGGGGCACAGCAATTCACAAACTGGCCGAGTAAAAAAGGACAACTATCGTCCAAAAATCTGTTGAGGGAAGGCAACGAGGCGGACTTGAAAGCGAGGCAGAATAGCAGGAAACAGATTTCCAGAGGTACGTTGGAATCGCCTTTAAAGCACAGGAAGAGGGGCACAACTTCGACAATGATGCACTTGGCCAAAAAGGGCGTATGCGTTTTCTCCTGAATATATTCAGGAGAAAACGCATACGCCCTTTTTGGCCAAGCAAGCAAGCGGGCAATGCAAATCTGCACTACAAAGAAGTATCACTTCCCACCGGTCAAAAGGGACATCCACAAAATGTGTAAAAACCAGAAAGGCAAGACAGGCCCTGGAGAACAGGGAGCCTTGTTATGCTGATGGGCGGGATGTAAATTGCCAACTGCCTCTCTGGAGGAGTGCATTGTGTTCCCTAAAACAAGTAAACAACAGAGCTACAGAGCCAAGGGCACTTCCAGTCTAGGGAATATACCTTGGGAAAACTGAAAATCAAAAAGACACAGCCACCCCAAAATTTAGGGCTGCACTGCTTACAAGGACCTCAACTTGGGTACACCTTAAATATCCCAGGAAATATAAAAATGGTTCAAAAAATTGTGGTACTTACGTACGATGGAATATCCCTCAGCCATGAAATCAATGTCATAAGACCAGTAGCAGCAAAATGGGTGGATTCAGGTACGATGATTCTAAGTGAAATAAGTCACACAGAAAAAGAAACTTATCATAAGATATCACTTATGAAGATCCTGTAAACATGGCTACACTTGAACTGAGTTAGGAAAGAGAACAGTGTCTCACATTTAGAAAACACTCTTATGCCTGCTTAAGGGGGAAGGAGAGGTGGGGTGATGCATAAAACCAGAGTTTGATATAAGCACAGGTACCGTTCCAAAAACCAACTATGGAATAGACAAGACCTACACCTTCCTCAGTGAAAGGGACTCAAAACCCCATATTTCCCGCAGAGGAATATATCTGACTAGTAAGAATCTTAAAACCTATGTATTGATATGTCTCCGTAAGGGAATCAAGTGTGTCTAGACTGGGATAAATATGGCAGCGAGAATCAGCTCAAACCCACTATAAAAAGGAATTTCAAAAATAAAACAAAAAAACTGGGAAATTCTTTACAATTCCTTCAGGGTCTCTGATGAAACCTGAAATGACCCTATCTACAATGACAGCTGGATGTGGCATAAGGCTGGACACTTGGGACTGAGAGGATTGGTGAGATTGGGTGAGCAAATGCAGACCCTTTAAAGCAATAATGCATGGCACACATTCCATGGGTCCCAACTCTCCAGGTTGAAGGGAATATTACTACAGATATAACATGTACGGGAATCCTAGAGAACGGACACACTGTGAATACGAAAGGTTTCTAAAACTAAGCGAATAGTCCCTCTCCTGGTGCTCCGGTTTGACTTTCCATCTGCTTTATTATCAACCTCCCAACTTGGAGAGACAGCCCCTTTAACCTCCTGGTTCGCACAGGTTGCCAATTTGGCAGAGGATGAAAGGGAAGAGGGAGAACCAATGAGAGAGTAGCTGTTAGGCATTTGGACGGGCACATATCACTGTAATTTCCCGGCAGGAAGAAGAATTAACCAAAGTCTCAGCCACCCACCGGGAATCAGTATAGATCCTGAACCAAAATTTTGGACTTGCGGTCAGCTCACCAAAAACGAGTTGAAAAATGGAGCTCAGGGGCACAGCAATTCACAAACTGGCCGAGTAATAAAGGACAAGTATCGTCCAAAAATCTGTTGAGGGAAGGCAACGAGGCGGACTTGAAAGCGAGGCAGAATAGCAGGAAACAGATTTCAAGAGGTACGTTGGAATCGCCTTTAAAGCACAGGAAGAGGGGCACAACTTCGACAATGATGCACTTGGCCAAAAAGGGCGTATGCGTTTTCTCCTGAATATATTCAGGAGAAAACGCATACGCCCTTTGTGGCCAAGCAAGCAAGCGGGCAATTCAAATCTGAACTACAAAGAAGTATCACTTCCCACCGGTCAAAAGGGACATCCACAAAATGTGTAAAAACCAGAAAGGCAAGACAGGCCCTGGAGAACAGGGAGCCTTGTTATGCTGATGGGCGGGATGTAAATTGCCAACTGCCTCTCTGGAGGAGTGCATTGTGTTCCCTAAAACAAGTAAACAACAGAGCTACAGAGCCAAGGGCACTTCCAGTCTAGGGAATATACCTTGGGAAAACTGAAAATCAAAAAGACACAGCCACCCCAAAATTTAGGGCTGCACTGCTTACAAGGACCTCAACTTGGGTACACCTTAAATATCCCAGGAAATATAAAAATGGTTCAAAAAATTGTGGTACTTACGTACGATGGAATATCCCTCAGCCATGAAATCAATGTCATAAGACCAGTAGCAGCAAAATGGGTGGATTCAGGTACGATGATTCTAAGTGAAATAAGTCACACAGAAAAAGAAACTTATCATAAGATATCACTTATGAAGATCCTGTAAACATGGCTACACTTGAACTGAGTTAGGAAAGAGAACAGTGTCTCACATTTAGAAAACACTCTTATGCCTGCTTAAGGGGGAAGGAGAGGTGGGGTGATGCATAAAACCAGAGTTTGATATAAGCACAGGTACCGTTCCAAAAACCAACTATGGAATAGACAAGACCTACACCTTCCTCAGTGAAAGGGACTCAAAACCCCATATTTCCCGCAGAGGAATATATCTGACTAGTAAGAATCTTAAAACCTATGTATTGATATGTCTCCGTAAGGGAATCAAGTGTGTCTAGACTGGGATAAATATGGCAGCGAGAATCAGCTCAAACCCACTATAAAAAGGAATTTCAAAAATAAAACAAAAAAACTGGGAAATTCTTTACAATTCCTTCAGGGTCTCTGATGAAACCTGAAATGACCCTATCTACAATGACAGCTGGATGTGGCATAAGGCTGGACACTTGGGACTGAGAGGATTGGTGAGATTGGGTGAGCAAATGCAGACCCTTTAAAGCAATAATGCATGGCACACATTCCATGGGTCCCAACTCTCCAGGTTGAAGGGAATATTACTACAGATATAACATGTACGGGAATCCTAGAGAACGGACACACTGTGAATACGAAAGGTTTCTAAAACTCAACGAATAGTCCCTCTCCTGGTGCTCCGGTTTGACTTTCCATCTGCTTTATTATCAACCTCCCAACTTGGAGAGACAGCCCCTTTAACCTCCTGGTTCGCACAGGTTGCCAATTTGGCAGAGGATGAAAGGGAAGAGGGAGAACCAATGAGAGAGTAGCTGTTAGGCATTTGGACGGGCACATATCACTGTAATTTCCCGGCAGGAAGAAGAATTAACCAAAGTCTCAGCCACCCACCGGGAATCAGTATACATCCTGAACCAAAATTTTGGACTTGCGGTCAGCTCACCAAAAACGAGTTGAAAAATGGAGCTCAGGGGCACAGCAATTCACAATCTGGCCGAGTAATAAAGGACAACTATCGTCCAAAAATCTGTTGAGGGAAGGCAACGAGGCGGACTTGAAAGCGAGGCAGAATAGCAGGAAACAGATTTCCAGAGGTACGTTGGAATCGCCTTTAAAGCACAGGAAGAGGGGCACAACTTCGACAATGATGCACTTGGCCAAAAAGGGCGTATGCGTTTTCTCCTGAATATATTCAGGAGAAAACGCATACGCCGTTTTTGGCCAAGCAAGCAAGCGGGCAATGCAAATCTGAACTACAAAGAAGTATCACTTCCCACCGGTCAAAAGGGACATCCACAAAATGTGTAAAAACCAGAAAGGCAAGACAGGCCCTGGAGAACAGGGAGCCTTGTTATGCTGATGGGCCGGATGTAAATTGCCAACTGCCTCTCTGGAGGAGTGCATTGTGTTCCCTAAAACAAGTAAACAACAGAGCTACAGAGCCAAGGGCACTTCCAGTCTAGGGAATATACCTTGGGAAAACTGAAAATCAAAAAGACACAGCCACCCCAAAATTTAGGGCTGCACTGCTTACAAGGACCTCAACTTGGGTACACCTTAAATATCCCAGGAAATATAAAAATGGTTCAAAAAATTGTGGTACTTACGTACGATGGAATATCCCTCAGCCATGAAATCAATGTCATAAGACCAGTAGCAGCAAAATGGGTGGATTCAGGTACGATGATTCTAAGTGAAATAAGTCACACAGAAAAAGAAACTTATCATAAGATATCACTTATGAAGATCCTGTAAACATGGCTACACTTGAACTGAGTTAGGAAAGAGAACAGTGTCTCACATTTAGAAAACACTCTTATGCCTGCTTAAGGGGGAAGGAGAGGTGGGGTGATGCATAAAACCAGAGTTTGATATAAGCACAGGTACCGTTCCAAAAACCAACTATGGAATAGACAAGACCTACACCTTCCTCAGTGAAAGGGACTCAAAACCCCATATTTCCCGCAGAGGAATATATCTGACTAGTAAGAATCTTAAAACCTATGTATTGATATGTCTCCGTAAGGGAATCAAGTGTGTCTAGACTGGGATAAATATGGCAGCGAGAATCAGCTCAAACCCACTATAAAAAGGAATTTCAAAAATAAAACAAAAAAACTGGGAAATTCTTTAAAATTCCTTCAGGGTCTCTGATGAAACCTGAAATGACCCTATCTACAATGACAGCTGGATGTGGCATAAGGCTGGACACTTGGGACTGAGAGGATTGGTGAGATTGGGTGAGCAAATGCAGACCCTTTAAAGCAATAATGCATGGCACACATTCCATGGGTCCCAACTCTCCAGGTTGAAGGGAATATTACTACAGATATAACATGTACGGGAATCCTAGAGAACGGACACACTGTGAATACGAAAGGTTTCTAAAACTCAACGAATAGTCCCTCTCCTGGTGCTCTGGTTTGACTTTCCATCTGCTTTATTATCAACCTCCCAACTTGGAGAGACAGCCCCTTTAACCTCCTGGTTCGCACAGGTTGCCAATTTGGCAGAGGATGAAAGGGAAGAGGGAGAACCAATGAGAGAGTAGCTGTTAGGCATTTGGACGGGCACATATCACTGTAATTTCCCGGCAGGAAGAAGAATTAACCAAAGTCTCAGCCACCCACCGGGAATCAGTATAGATCCTGAACCAAAATTTTGGACTTGCGGTCAGCTCACCAAAAACGAGTTGAAAAATGGAGCTCAGGGGCACAGCAATTCACAAACTGGCCGAGTAATAAAGGACAACTATCGTCCAAAAATCTGTTGAGGGAAGGCAACGAGGCGGACTTGAAAGCGAGGCAGAATAGCAGGAAACAGATTTCCAGAGGTACGTTGGAATCGCCTTTAAAGCACAGGAAGAGGGGCACAACTTCGACAATGATGCACTTGGCCAAAAAGGGCGTATGCGTTTTCTCCTGAATATATTCAGGAGAAAACGCATACGCCCTTTTTGGCCAAGCAAGCAAGCGGGCAATGCAAATCTGCACTACAAAGAAGTATCACTTCCCACCGGTCAAAAGGGACATCCACAAAATGTGTAAAAACCAGAAAGGCAAGACAGGCCCTGGAGAACAGGGAGCCTTGTTATGCTGATGGGCGGGATGTAAATTGCCAACTGCCTCTCTGGAGGAGTGCATTGTGTTCCCTAAAACAAGTAAAGAACAGAGCTACAGAGCCAAGGGCACTTCCAGTCTAGGGAATATACCTTGGGAAAACTGAAAATCAAAAAGACACAGCCACCCCAAAATTTAGGGCTGCACTGCTTACAAGGACCTCAACTTGGGTACACCTTAAATATCCCAGGAAATATAAAAATGGTTCAAAAAATTGTGGTACTTACGTACGATGGAATATCCCTCAGCCATGAAATCAATGTCATAAGACCAGTAGCAGCAAAATGGGTGGATTCAGGTACGATGATTCTAAGTGAAATAAGTCACACAGAAAAAGAAACTTATCATAAGATATCACTTATGAAGATCCTGTAAACATGGCTACACTTGAACTGAGTTAGGAAAGAGAACAGTGTCTCACATTTAGAAAACACTCTTATGCCTGCTTAAGGGGGAAGGAGAGGTGGGGTGATGCATAAAACCAGAGTTTGATATAAGCACAGGTACCGTTCCAAAAACCAACTATGGAATAGACAAGACCTACACCTTCCTCAGTGAAAGGGACTCAAAATCCCATATTTCCCGCAGAGGAATATATCTGACTAGTAAGAATCTTAAAACCTATGTATTGATATGTCTCCGTAAGGGAATCAAGTGTGTCTAGACTGGGATAAATATGGCAGCGAGAATCAGCTCAAACCCACTATAAAAAGGAATTTCAAAAATAAAACAAAAAAACTGGGAAATTCTTTACAATTCCTTCAGGGTCTCTGATGAAACCTGAAATGACCCTATCTAAAATGACAGCTGGATGTGGCATAAGGCTGGACACTTGGGACTGAGAGGATTGGTGAGATTGGGTGAGCAAATGCAGACCCTTTAAAGCAATAATGCATGGCACACATTCCATGGGTCCCAACTCTCCAGGTTGAAGGGAATATTACTACAGATATAACATGTACGGGAATCCTAGAGAACGGACACACTGTGAATACGAAAGGTTTCTAAAACTCAACGAATAGTCCCTCTCCTGGTGCTCCGGTTTGACTTTCCATCTGCTTTATTATCAACCTCCCAACTTGGAGAGACAGCCCCTTTAACCTCCTGGTTCGCACAGGTTGCCAATTTGGCAGAGGATGAAAGGGAAGAGGGAGAACCAATGAGAGAGTAGCTGTTAGGCCTTTGGACGGGCACATATCACTGTAATTTCCCGGCAGGAAGAAGAATTAACCAAAGTCTCAGCCACCCACCGGGAATCAGTATAGATCCTGAACCAAAATTTTGGACTTGCGGTCAGCTCACCAAAAACGAGTTGAAAAATGGAGCTCAGGGGCACAGCCATTCACAAACTGGCCGAGTAATAAAGGACAACTATCGTCCAAAAATCTGTTGAGGGAAGGCAACGAGGCGGACTTGAAAGCGAGGCAGAATAGCAGGAAACAGATTTCCAGAGGTACGTTGGAATCACCTTTAAAGCACAGGAAGAGGGGCACAACTTCGACAATGATGCACTTGGCCAAAAAGGGCGTATGCGTTTTCTCCTGAATATATTCAGGAGAAAACGCATACGCCCTTTTTGGCCAAGCAAGCAAGCGGGCAATGCAAATCTGAACTACAAAGAAGTATCACTTCCCACCGGTCAAAAGTGACATCCACAAAATGTGTAAAAACCAGAAAGGCAAGACAGGCCCTGGAGAACAGGGAGCCTTGTTATGCTGATGGGCGGGATGTAAATTGCCAACTGCCTCTCTGGAGGAGTGCATTGTGTTCCCTAAAACAAGTAAACAACAGAGCTACAGAGCCAAGGGCACTTCCAGTCTAGGGAATATACCTTGGGAAAACTGAAAATCAAAAAGACACAGCCACCCCAAAATTTAGGGCTGCACTGCTTAAAAGGACCTCAACTTGGGTACACCTTAAATATCCCAGGAAATATAAAAATGGTTCAAAAAATTGTGGTACTTACGTACGATGGAATATCCCTCAGCCATGAAATCAATGTCATAAGACCAGTAGCAGCAAAATGGGTGGATTCAGGTACGATGATTCTAAGTGAAATAAGTCACACAGAAAAAGAAACTTATCATAAGATATCACTTATGAAGATCCTGTAAACATGGCTACACTTGAACTGAGTTAGGAAAGAGAACAGTGTCTCACATTTAGAAAACACTCTTATGCCTGCTTAAGGGGGAAGGAGAGGTGGGGTGATGCATAAAAACAGAGTTTGATATAAGCACAGGTACCGTTCCAAAAACCAACTATGGAATAGACAAGACCTACACCTTCCTCAGTGAAAGGGACTCAAAACCCCATATTTCCCGCAGAGGAATATATCTGACTAGTAAGAATCTTAAAACCTATGTATTGATATGTCTCCGTAAGGGAATCAAGTGTGTCTAGACTGGGATAAATATGGCAGCGAGAATCAGCTCAAACCCACTATAAAAAGGAATTTCAAAAATAAAACAAAAAAACTGGGAAATTCTTTACAATTCCTTCAGGGTCTCTGATGAAACCTGAAATGACCCTATCTACAATGACAGCTGGATGTGGCATAAGGCTGGACACTTGGGACTGAGAGGATTGGTGAGATTGGGTGAGCAAATGCAGACCCTTTAAAGCAATAATGCATGGCACACATTCCATGGGTCCCAACTCTCCAGGTTGAAGGGAATATTACTACAGATATAACATGTACGGGAATCCTAGAGAACGGACACACTGTGAATACGAAAGGTTTCTAAAACTCAACGAATAGTCCCTCTCCTGGTGCTCCGGTTTGACTTTCCATCTGCTTTATTATCAACCTCCCAACTTGGAGAGACAGCCCCTTTAACCTCCTGGTTCGCACAGGTTGCCAATTTGGCAGAGGATGAAAGGGAAGAGGGAGAACCAATGAGAGAGTAGCTGTTAGGCATTTGGACGGGCACATATCACTGTAATTTCCCGGCAGGAAGAAGAATTAACCAAAGTCTCAGCCACCCACCGGGAATCAGTATAGATCCTGAACCAAAATTTTGGACTTGCGGTCAGCTCACCAAAAACGAGTTGAAAAATGGAGCTCAGGGGCACAGCAATTCACAAACTGGCCGAGTAATAAAGGACAACTATCGTCCAAAAATCTGTTGAGGGAAGGCAACGAGGCGGACTTGAAAGTGAGGCAGAATAGCAGGAAACAGATTTCCAGAGGTACGTTGGAATCGCCTTTAAAGCACAGGAAGAGGGGCACAACTTCGACAATGATGCACTTGGCCAAAAAGGGCGTATGCGTTTTCTCCTGAATATATTCAGGAGAAAACGCATACGCCCTTTTTGGCCAAGCAAGCAAGCGGGCAATGCAAATCTGCACTACAAAGAAGTATCACTTCCCACCGGTCAAAAGGGACATCCACAAAATGTGTAAAAACCAGAAAGGCAAGACAGGCCCTGGAGAACAGGGAGCCTTGTTATGCTGATGGGCGGGATGTAAATTGCCAACTGCCTCTCTGGAGGAGTGCATTGTGTTCCCTAAAACAAGTAAAGAACAGAGCTACAGAGCCAAGGGCACTTCCAGTCTAGGGAATATACCTTGGGAAAACTGAAAATCAAAAAGACACAGCCACCCCAAAATTTAGGGCTGCACTGCTTACAAGGACCTCAACTTGGGTACACCTTAAATATCCCAGGAAATATAAAAATGGTTCAAAAAATTGTGGTACTTACGTACGATGGAATATCCCTCAGCCATGAAATCAATGTCATAAGACCAGTAGCAGCAAAATGGGTGGATTCAGGTACGATGATTCTAAGTGAAATAAGTCACACAGAAAAAGAAACTTATCATAAGATATCACTTATGAAGATCCTGTAAACATGGCTACACTTGAACTGAGTTAGGAAAGAGAACAGTGTCTCACATTTAGAAAACACTCTTATGCCTGCTTAAGGGGGAAGGAGAGGTGGGGTGATGCATAAAACCAGAGTTTGATATAAGCACAGGTACCGTTCCAAAAACCAACTATGGAATAGACAAGACCTACACCTTCCTCAGTGAAAGGGACTCAAAACCCCATATTTCCCGCAGAGGAATATATCTGACTAGTAAGAAACTTAAAACCTATGTATTGATATGTCTCCGTAAGGGAATCAAGTGTGTCTAGACTGGGATAAATATGGCAGCGAGAATCAGCTCAAACCCACTATAAAAAGGAATTTCAAAAATAAAACAAAAAAACTGGGAAATTCTTTACAATTCCTTCAGGGTCTCTGATGAAACCTGAAATGACCCTATCTACAATGACAGCTGGATGTGGCATAAGGCTGGACACTTGGGACTGAGAGGATTGGTGAGATTGGGTGAGCAAATGCAGACCCTTTAAAGCAATAATGCATGGCACACATTCCATGGGTCCCAACTCTCCAGGTTGAAGGGAATATTACTACAGATATAACATGTACGGGAATCCTAGAGAACGGACACACTGTGAATACGAAAGGTTTCTAAAACTCAACGAATAGTCCCTCTCCTGGTGCTCCGGTTTGACTTTCCATCTGCTTTATTATCAAACTCCCAACTTGGAGAGACAGCCCCTTTAACCTCCTGGTTCGCACAGGTTGCCAATTTGGCAGAGGATGAAAGGGAAGAGGGAGAACCAATGAGAGAGTAGCTGTTAGGCATTTGGACGGGCACATATCACTGTAATTTCCCGGCAGGAAGAAGAATTAACCAAAGTCTCAGCCACCCACCGGGAATCAGTATAGATCCTGAACCAAAATTTTGGACTTGCGGTCAGCTCACCAAAAACGAGTTGAAAAATGGAGCTCAGGGGCACAGCAATTCACAAACTGGCCGAGTAAAAAAGGACAACTATCGTCCAAAAATCTGTTGAGGGAAGGAAACGAGGCGGACTTGAAAGCGAGGCAGAATAGCAGGAAACAGATTTCCAGAGGTACGTTGGAATCGCCTTTAAAGCACAGGAAGAGGGGCACAACTTCGACAATGATGCACTTGGCCAAAAAGGGCGTATGCGTTTTCTCCTGAATATATTCAGGAGAAAACGCATACGCCCTTTTTGGCCAAGCAAGCAAGCGGGCAATGCAAATCGGCACTACAAAGAAGTATCACTTCCCACCGGTCAAAAGGGACATCCACAAAATGTGTAAAAACCAGAAAGGCAAGACAGGCCCTGGAGACCAGGGAGCCTTGTTATGCTGATGGGCCGGATGTAAATTGCCAACTGCCTCTCTGGAGGAGTGCATTGTGTTCCCTAAAACAAGTAAAGAACAGAGCTACAGAGCCAAGGGCACTTCCAGTCTAGGGAATATACCTTGGAAAAACTGAAAATCAAAAAGACACAGCCACCCCAAAATTTAGGGCTGCACTGCTTACAAGGACCTCAACTTGGGTACACCTTAAATATCCCAGGAAATATAAAAATGGTTCAAAAAATTGTGGTACTTACGTACGATGGAATATCCCTCAGCCATGAAATCAATGTCATAAGACCAGTAGCAGCAAAATGGGTGGATTCAGGTACGATGATTCTAAGTGAAATAAGTCACACAGAAAAAGTAACTTATCATAAGATATCACTTATGAAGATCCTGTAAACATGGCTACACTTGAACTGAGTTAGGAAAGAGAACAGTGTCTCACATTTAGAAAACACTCTTATGCCTGCTTAAGGGGGAAGGAGAGGTGGGGTGATGCATAAAACCAGAGTTTGATATAAGCACAGGTACCGTTCCAAAAACCAACTATGGAATAGACAAGACCTACACCTTCCTCAGTGAAAGGGACTCAAAACCCCATATTTCCCACAGAGGAATATATCTGACTAGTAAGAATCTTAAAACCTATGTATTGATATGTCTCCGTAAGGGAATCAAGTGTGTCTAGACTGGGATAAATATGGCAGCGAGAATCAGCTCAAACCCACTATAAAAAGGAATTTCAAAAATAAAACAAAAAAACTGGGAAATTCTTTACAATTCATTCAGGGTCTCTGATGAAACCTGAAATGACCCTATCTACAATGACAGCTGGATGTGGCATAAGGCTGGACACTTGGGACTGAGAGGATTGGTGAGATTGGGTGAGCAAATGCAGACCCTTTAAAGCAATAATGCATGGCACACATTCCATGGGTCCCAACTCTCCAGGTTGAAGGGAATATTACTACAGATATAACATGTACGGGAATCCTAGAGAACGGACACACTGTGAATACGAAAGGTTTCTAAAACTCAACGAATAGTCCCTCTCCTGGTGCTCCGGTTTGACTTTCCATCTGCTTTATTATCAACCTCCCAACTTGGAGAGACAGCCCCTTTAACCTCCTGGTTCGCACAGGTTGCCAAATTGGCAGAGGATGAAAGGGAAGAGGGAGAACCAATGAGAGAGTAGCTGTTAGGCATTTGGACGGGCACATATCACTGTAATTTCCCGGCAGGAAGAAGAATTAACCAAAGTCTCAGCCACCCACCGGGAATCAGTATAGATCCTGAACCAAAATTTTGGACTTGCGGTCAGCTCACCAAAAACGAGTTGAAAAATGGAGCTCAGGGGCACAGCAATTCACAAACTGGCCGAGTAAAAAAGGACAACTATCGTCCAAAAATCTGTTGAGGGAAGGCAACGAGGCGGACTTGAAAGCGAGGCAGAATAGCAGGAAACAGATTTCCAGAGGTACGTTGGAATCGCCTTTAAAGCACAGGAAGAGGGGCACAACTTCGACAATGATGCACTTGGCCAAAAAGGGCGTATGCGTTTTCTCCTGAATATATTCAGGAGAAAACGCATACGCCCTTTTTGGCTAAGCAAGCAAGCGGGCAATGCAAATCTGAACTACAAAGAAGTATCACTTCCCACCGGTCAAAAGGGACATCCACAAAATGTGTAAAAACCAGAAAGGCAAGACAGGCCCTGGAGAACAGGGAGCCTTGTTATGCTGATGGGCCGGATGTAAATTGCCAACTGCCTCTCTGGAGGAGTGCATTGTGTTCCCTAAAACAAGTAAACAACAGAGCTACAGAGCCAAGGGCACTTCCAGTCTAGGGAATATACCTTGGGAAAACTGAAAATCAAAAAGACACACCCACCCCAAAATTTAGGGCTGCACTGCTTACAAGGACCTCAACTTGGGTACACCTTAAATATCCCAGGAAATATAAAAATGGTTCAAAAAATTGTGGTACTTACGTACGATGGAATATCCCTCAGCCATGAAATCAATGTCATAAGACCAGTAGCAGCAAAATGGGTGGATTCAGGTACGATGATTCTAAGTGAAATAAGTCACACAGAAAAAGAAACTTATCATAAGATATCACTTATGAAGATCCTGTAAATATGGCTACACTTGAACTGAGTTAGGAAAGAGAACAGTGTCTCACATTTAGAAAACACTCTTATGCCTGCTTAAGGGGGAAGGAGAGGTGGGGTGATGCATAAAACCAGAGTTTGATATAAGCACAGGTACCGTTCCAAAAACCAACTATGGAATAGACAAGACCTACACCTTCCTCAGTGAAAGGGACTCAAAACCCCATATTTCCCGCAGAGGAATATATCTGACTAGTAAGAATCTTAAAACCTATGTATTGATATGTCTCCGTAAGGGAATCAAGTGTGTCTAGACTGGGATAAATATGGCAGCGAGAATCAGCTCAAACCCACTATAAAAAGGAATTTCAAAAATAAAACAAAAAAACTGGGAAATTCTTTACAATTCCTTCAGGGTCTCTGATGAAACCTGAAATGACCCTATCTACAATGACAGCTGGATGTGGCATAAGGCTGGACACTTGGGACTGAGAGGATTGGTGAGATTGGGTGAGCAAATGCAGACCCTTTAAAGCAATAATGCATGGCACACATTCCATGGGTCCCAACTCTCCAGGTTGAAGGGAATATTACTACAGATATAACATGTACGGGAATCCTAGAGAACGGACACACTGTGAATACGAAAGGTTTCTAAAACTCAACGAATAGTCCCTCTCCTGGTGCTCCGGTTTGACTTTCCATCTGCTTTATTATCAACCTCCCAACTTGGAGAGACAGCCCCTTTAACCTCCTGGTTCGCACAGGTTGCCAATTTGGCAGAGGATGAAAGGGAAGAGGGAGAACCAATGAGAGAGTAGCTGTTAGGCATTTGGACGGGCACATATCACTGTAATTTCCCGGCAGGAAGAAGAATTAACCAAAGTCTCAGCCACCCACCGGGAATCAGTATAGATCCTGAACCAAAATTTTGGACTTGCGGTCAGCTCACCAAAAACGAGTTGAAAAATGGAGCTCAGGGGCACAGCAATTCACAAACTGGCCGAGTAATAAAGGACAACTATCGTCCAAAAATCTGTTGAGGGAAGGCAACGAGGCGGACTTGAAAGCGAGGCAGAATAGCAGGAAACAGATTTCCAGAGGTACGTTGGAATCACCTTTAAAGCACAGGAAGAGGGGCACAACTTCGACAATGATGCACTTGGCCAAAAAGGGCGTATGCGTTTTCTCCTGAATATATTCAGGAGAAAACGCATACGCCCTTTTTGGCCAAGCAAGCAAGCGGGCAATGCAAATCTGAACTACAAAGAAGTATCACTTCCCACCGGTCAAAAGGGACATCCACAAAATGTGTAAAAACCAGAAAGGCAAGACAGGCCCTGGAGAACAGGGAGCCTTGTTATGCTGATGGGCCGGATGTAAATTGCCAACTGCCTCTCTGGAGGAGTGCATTGTGTTCCCTAAAACAAGTAAAGAACAGAGCTACAGAGCCAAGGGCACTTCCAGTCTAGGGAATATACCTTGGAAAAACTGAAAATCAAAAAGACACAGCCACCCCAAAATTTAGGGCTGCACTGCTTACAAGGACCTCAACTTGGGTCCACCTTAAATATCCCAGGAAATATAAAAATGGTTCAAAAAATTGTGGTACTTACGTACGATGGAATATCCCTCAGCCATGAAATCAATGTCATAAGACCAGTAGCAGCAAAATGGGTGGATTCAGGTACGATGATTCTAAGTGAAATAAGTCACACAGAAAAAGAAACTTATCATAAGATATCACTTATGAAGATCCTGTAAACATGGCTACACTTGAACTGAGTTAGGAAAGAGAACAGTGTCTCACATTTAGAAAACACTCTTATGCCTGCTTAAGGGGGAAGGAGAGGTGGGGTGATGCATAAAACCAGAGTTTGATATAAGCACAGGTACCGTTCCAAAAACCAACTATGGAATAGACAAGACCTACACCTTCCTCAGTGAAAGGGACTCAAAACCCCATATTTCCCGCAGAGGAATATATCTGACTAGTAAGAATCTTAAAACCTATGTATTGATATGTCTCCGTAAGGGAATCAAGTGTGTCTAGACTGGGATAAATATGGCAGCGAGAATCAGCTCAAACCCACTATAAAAAGGAATTTCAAAAATAAAACAAAAAAACTGGGAAATTCTTTACAATTCCTTCAGGGTCTCTGATGAAACCTGAAATGACCCTATCTACAATGACAGCTGGATGTGGCATAAGGCTGGACACTTGGGACTGAGAGGATTGGTGAGATTGGGTGAGCAAATGCAGACCCTTTAAAGCAATAATGCATGGCACACATTCCATGGGTCCCAACTCTCCAGGTTGAAGGGAATATTACTACAGATATAACATGTACGGGAATCCTAGAGAACGGACACACTGTGAATACGAAAGGTTTCTAAAACTCAACGAATAGTCCCTCTCCTGGTGCTCCGGTTTGACTTTCCATCTGCTTTATTATCAACCTCCCAACTTGGAGAGACAGCCCCTTTAACCTCCTGGTTCGCACAGGTTGCCAAATTGGCAGAGGATGAAAGGGAAGAGGGAGAACCAATGAGAGAGTAGCTGTTAGGCATTTGGACGGGCACATATCACTGTAATTTCCCAGCAGGAAGAAGAATTAACCAAAGTCTCAGCCACCCACCGGGAATCAGTATAGATCCTGAACCAAAATTTTGGACTTGCGGTCAGCTCACCAAAAACGAGTTGAAAAATGGAGCTCAGGGGCACAGCAATTCACAAACTGGCCGAGTAAAAAAGGACAACTATCGTCCAAAAATCTGTTGAGGGAAGGCAACGAGGCGGACTTGAAAGCGAGGCAGAATAGCAGGAAACAGATTTCCAGAGGTACGTTGGAATCGCCTTTAAAGCACAGGAAGAGGGGCACAACTTCGACAATGATGCACTTGGCCAAAAAGGGCGTATGCGTTTTCTCCTGAATATATTCAGGAGAAAACGCATACGCCCTTTTTGGCTAAGCAAGCAAGCGGGCAATGCAAATCTGAACTACAAAGAAGTATCACTTCCCACCGGTCAAAAGGGACATCCACAAAATGTGTAAAAACCAGAAAGGCAAGACAGGCCCTGGAGAACAGGGAGCCTTGTTATGCTGATGGGCCGGATGTAAATTGCCAACTGCCTCTCTGGAGGAGTGCATTGTGTTCCCTAAAACAAGTAAACAACAGAGCTACAGAGCCAAGGGCACTTCCAGTCTAGGGAATATACCTTGGGAAAACTGAAAATCAAAAAGACACACCCACCCCAAAATTTAGGGCTGCACTGCTTACAAGGACCTCAACTTGGGTACACCTTAAATATCCCAGGAAATATAAAAATGGTTCAAAAAATTGTGGTACTTACGTACGATGGAATATCCCTCAGCCATGAAATCAATGTCATAAGACCAGTAGCAGCAAAATGGGTGGATTCAGGTACGATGATTCTAAGTGAAATAAGTCACACAGAAAAAGAAACTTATCATAAGATATCACTTATGAAGATCCTGTAAATATGGCTACACTTGAACTGAGTTAGGAAAGAGAACAGTGTCTCACATTTAGAAAACACTCTTATGCCTGCTTAAGGGGGAAGGAGAGGTGGGGTGATGCATAAAACCAGAGTTTGATATAAGCACAGGTACCGTTCCAAAAACCAACTATGGAATAGACAAGACCTACACCTTCCTCAGTGAAAGGGACTCAAAATCCCATATTTCCCGCAGAGGAATATATCTGACTAGTAAGAATCTTAAAACCTATGTATTGATATGTCTCCGTAAGGGAATCAAGTGTGTCTAGACTGGGATAAATATGGCAGCGAGAATCAGCTCAAACCCACTATAAAAAGGAATTTCAAAAATAAAACAAAAAAACTGGGAAATTCTTTACAATTCCTTCAGGGTCTCTGATGAAACCTGAAATGACCCTATCTACAATGACAGCTGGATGTGGCATAAGGCTGGACACTTGGGACTGAGAGGATTGGTGAGATTGGGTGAGCAAATGCAGACCCTTTAAAGCAATAATGCATGGCACACATTCCATGGGTCCCAACTCTCCAGGTTGAAGGGAATATTACTACAGATATAACATGTACGGGAATCCTAGAGAACGGACACACTGTGAATACGAAAGGTTTCTAAAACTCAACGAATAGTCCCTCTCCTGGTGCTCCGGTTTGACTTTCCATCTGCTTTATTATCAAACTCCCAACTTGGAGAGACAGCCCCTTTAACCTCCTGGTTCGCACAGGTTGCCAATTTGGCAGAGGATGAAAGGGAAGAGGGAGAACCAATGAGAGAGTAGCTGTTAGGCATTTGGACGGGCACATATCACTGTAATTTCCCGGCAGGAAGAAGAATTAACCAAAGTCTCAGCCACCCACCGGGAATCAGTATAGATCCTGAACCAAAATTTTGGACTTGCGGTCAGCTCACCAAAAACGAGTTGAAAAATGGAGCTCAGGGGCACAGCAATTCACAAACTGGCCGAGTAATAAAGGACAACTATCGTCCAAAAATCTGTTGAGGGAAGGCAACGAGGCGGACTTGAAAGCGAGGCAGAATAGCAGGAAACAGATTTCCAGAGGTACGTTGGAATCACCTTTAAAGCACAGGAAGAGGGGCACAACTTCGACAATGATGCACTTGGCCAAAAAGGGCGTATGCGTTTTCTCCTGAATATATTCAGGAGAAAACGCATACGCCCTTTTTGGCCAAGCAAGCAAGCGGGCAATGCAAATCTGAACTACAAAGAAGTATCACTTCCCACCGGTCAAAAGGGACATCCACAAAATGTGTAAAAACCAGAAAGGCAAGACAGGCCCTGGAGAACAGGGAGCCTTGTTATGCTGATGGGCGGGATGTAAATTGCCAACTGCCTCTCTGGAGGAGTGCATTGTGTTCCCTAAAACAAGTAAACAACAGAGCTACAGAGCCAAGGGCACTTCCAGTCTAGGGAATATACCTTGGGAAAACTGAAAATCAAAAAGACACAGCCACCCCAAAATTTAGGGCTGCACTGCTTACAAGGACCTCAACTTGGGTACACCTTAAATATCCCAGGAAATATAAAAATGGTTCAAAAAATTGTGGTACTTACGTACGATGGAATATCCCTCAGCCATGAAATCAATGTCATAAGACCAGTAGCAGCAAAATGGGTGGATTCAGGTACGATGATTCTAAGTGAAATAAGTCACACAGAAAAAGAAACTTATCATAAGATATCACTTATGAAGATCCTGTAAACATGGCTACACTTGAACTGAGTTAGGAAAGAGAACAGTGTCTCACATTTAGAAAACACTCTTATGCCTGCTTAAGGGGGAAGGAGAGGTGGGGTGATGCATAAAACCAGAGTTTGATATAAGCACAGGTACCGTTCCAAAAACCAACTATGGAATAGACAAGACCTACACCTTCCTCAGTGAAAGGGACTCAAAACCCCATATTTCCCGCAGAGGAATATATCTGACTAGTAAGAATCTTAAAACCTATGTATTGATATGTCTCCGTAAGGGAATCAAGTGTGTCTAGACTGGGATAAATATGGCAGCGAGAATCAGCTCAAACCCACTATAAAAAGGAATTTCAAAAATAAAACAAAAAAACTGGGAAATTCTTTACAATTCCTTCAGGGTCTCTGATGAAACCTGAAATGACCCTATCTACAATGACAGCTGGATGTGGCATAAGGCTGGACACTTGGGACTGAGAGGATTGGTGAGATTGGGTGAGCAAATGCAGACCCTTTAAAGCAATAATGCATGGCACACATTCCATGGGTCCCAACTCTCCAGGTTGAAGGGAATATTACTACAGATATAACATGTACGGGAATCCTAGAGAATGGACACACTGTGAATACGAAAGGTTTCTAAAACTCAACGAATAGTCCCTCTCCTGGTGCTCCGGTTTGACTTTCCATCTGCTTTATTATCAACCTCCCAACTTGGAGAGACAGCCCCTTTAACCTCCTGGTTCGCACAGGTTGCCAATTTGGCAGAGGATGAAAGGGAAGAGGGAGAACCAATGAGAGAGTAGCTGTTAGGCATTTGGACGGGCACATATCACTGTAATTTCCCGGCAGGAAGAAGAATTAACCAAAGTCTCAGCCACCCACCGGGAATCAGTATAGATCCTGAACCAAAATTTTGGACTTGCGGTCAGCTCACCAAAAACGAGTTGAAAAATGGAGCTCAGGGGCACAGCAATTCACAAACTGGCCGAGTAATAAAGGACAACTATCGTCCAAAAATCTGTTGAGGGAAGGCAACGAGGCGGACTTGAAAGCGAGGCAGAATAGCAGGAAACAGATTTCCAGAGGTACGTTGGAATCGCCTTTAAAGCACAGGAAGAGGGGCACAACTTCGACAATGATGCACTTGGCCAAAAAGGGCGTATGCGTTTTCTCCTGAATATATTCAGGAGAAAACGCATACGCCCTTTTTGGCCAAGCAAGCAAGCGGGCAATGCAAATCTGCACTACAAAGAAGTATCACTTCCCACCGGTCAAAAGGGACATCCACAAAATGTGTAAAAACCAGAAAGGCAAGACAGGCCCTGGAGAACAGGGAGCCTTGTTATGCTGATGGGCGGGATGTAAATTGCCAACTGCCTCTCTGGAGGAGTGCATTGTGTTCCCTAAAACAAGTAAACAACAGAGCTACAGAGCCAAGGGCACTTCCAGTCTAGGGAATATACCTTGGGAAAACTGAAAATCAAAAAGACGCAGCCACCCCAAAATTTAGGGCTGCACTGCTTACAAGGACCTCAACTTGGGTACACCTTAAATATCCCAGGAAATATAAAAATGGTTCAAAAAATTGTGGTACTTACGTACGATGGAATATCCCTCAGCCATGAAATCAATGTCATAAGACCAGTAGCAACAAAATGGGTGGATTCAGTTACGATGATTCTAAGTGAAATAAGTCACACAGAAAAAGAAACTTATCATAAGATATCACTTATGAAGATCCTGTAAACATGGCTACACTTGAACTGAGTTAGGAAAGAGAACAGTGTCTCACATTTAGAAAACACTCTTATGCCTGCTTAAGGGGGAACGAGAGGTGGGGTGATGCATAAAACCAGAGTTTGATATAAGCACAGGTACCGTTCCAAAAACCAACTATGGAATAGACAAGACCTACACCTTCCTCAGTGAAAGGGACTCAAAACCCCATATTTCCCGCAGAGGAATATATCTGACTAGTAAGAATCTTAAAACCTATGTATTGATATGTCTCCGTAAGGGAATCAAGTGTGCCTAGACTGGGATAAATATGGCAGCGAGAATCAGCTCAAACCCACTATAAAAAGGAATTTCAAAAATAAAACAAAAAAACTGGGAAATTCTTTACAATTCCTTCAGGGTCTCTGATGAAACCTGAAATGACCCTATCTACAATGACAGCTGGATGTGGCATAAGGCTGGACACTTGGGACTGAGAGGATTGGTGAGATTGGGTGAGCAAATGCAGACCCTTTAAAGCAATAATGCATGGCACACATTCCATGGGTCCCAACTCTCCAGGTTGAAGGGAATATTACTACAGATATAACATGTACGGGAATCCTAGAGAACGGACACACTGTGAATACGAAAGGTTTCTAAAACTCAACGAATAGTCCCTCTCCTGGTGCTCCGGTTTGACTTTCCATCTGCTTTATTATCAACCTCCCAACTTGGAGAGACAGCCCCTTTAACCTCCTGGTTCGCACAGGTTGCCAATTTGGCAGAGGATGAAAGGGAAGAGGGAGAACCAATTAGAGAGTAGCTGTTAGGCATTTGGATGGGCACATATCACTGTAATTTCCCGGCAGGAAGAAGAATTAACCAAAGTCTCAGCCACCCACCGGGAATCAGTATAGATCCTGAACCAAAATTTTGGACTTGCGGTCAGCTCACCAAAAACGAGTTGAAAAATGGAGCTCAGGGGCACAGCAATTCACAAACTGGCCGAGTAAAAAAGGACAACTATCGTCCAAAAATCTGTTGAGGGAAGGCAACGAGGCGGACTTGAAAGCGAGGCAGAATAGCAGGAAACAGATTTCCAGAGGTACGTTGGAATCGCCTTTAAAGCACAGGAAGAGGGGCACAACTTCGACAATGATGCACTTGGCCAAAAAGGGCGTATGCGTTTTCTCCTGAATATATTCAGGAGAAAACGCATACGCCCTTTTTGGCCAAGCAAGCAAGCGGGCAATGCAAATCTGCACTACAAAGAAGTATCACTTCCCACCGGTCAAAAGGGACATCCACAAAATGTGTAAAAACCAGAAAGGCAAGACAGGCCCTGGAGAACAGGGAGCCTTGTTATGCTGATGGGCGGGATGTAAATTGCCAACTGCCTCTCTGGAGGAGTGCATTGTGTTCCCTAAAACAAGTAAACAACAGAGCTACAGAGCCAAGGGCACTTCCAGTCTAGGGAATATACCTTGGGAAAACTGAAAATCAAAAAGACACAGCCACCCCAAAATTTAGGGCTGCACTGCTTACAAGGACCTCAACTTGGGTACACCTTAAATATCCCAGGAAATATAAAAATGGTTCAAAAAATTGTGGTACTTACGTACGATGGAATATCCCTCAGCCATGAAATCAATGTCATAAGACCAGTAGCAGCAAAATGGGTGGATTCAGGTACGATGATTCTAAGTGAAATAAGTCACACAGAAAAAGAAACTTATCATAAGATATCACTTATGAAGATCCTGTAAACATGGCTACACTTGAACTGAGTTAGGAAAGAGAACAGTGTCTCACATTTAGAAAACACTCTTATGCCTGCTTAAGGGGGAAGGAGAGGTGGGGTGATGCATAAAACCAGAGTTTGATATAAGCACAGGTACCGTTCCAAAAACCAACTATGGAATAGACAAGACCTACACCTTCCTCAGTGAAAGGGACTCAAAACCCCATATTTCCCGCAGAGGAATATATCTGACTAGTAAGAATCTTAAAACCTATGTATTGATATGTCTCCGTAAGGGAATCAAGTGTGTCTAGACTGGGATAAATATGGCAGCGAGAATCAGCTCAAACCCACTATAAAAAGGAATTTCAAAAATAAAACAAAAAAACTGGGAAATTCTTTACAATTCCTTCAGGGTCTCTGATGAAACCTGAAATGACCCTATCTACAATGACAGCTGGATGTGGCATAAGGCTGGACACTTGGGACTGAGAGGATTGGTGAGATTGGGTGAGCAAATGCAGACCCTTTAAAGCAATAATGCATGGCACACATTCCATGGGTCCCAACTCTCCAGGTTGAAGGGAATATTACTACAGATATAACATGTACGGGAATCCTAGAGAACGGACACACTGTGAATACGAAAGGTTTCTAAAACTAAGCGAATAGTCCCTCTCCTGGTGCTCCGGTTTGACTTTCCATCTGCTTTATTATCAACCTCCCAACTTGGAGAGACAGCCCCTTTAACCTCCTGGTTCGCACAGGTTGCCAATTTGGCAGAGGATGAAAGGGAAGAGGGAGAACCAATGAGAGAGTAGCTGTTAGGCATTTGGACGGGCACATATCACTGTAATTTCCCGGCAGGAAGAAGAATTAACCAAAGTCTCAGCCACCCACCGGGAATCAGTATAGATCCTGAACCAAAATTTTGGACTTGCGGTCAGCTCACCAAAAACGAGTTGAAAAATGGAGCTCAGGGGCACAGCAATTCACAAACTGGCCGAGTAATAAAGGACAAGTATCGTCCAAAAATCTGTTGAGGGAAGGCAACGAGGCGGACTTGAAAGCGAGGCAGAATAGCAGGAAACAGATTTCAAGAGGTACGTTGGAATCGCCTTTAAAGCACAGGAAGAGGGGCACAACTTCGACAATGATGCACTTGGCCAAAAAGGGCGTATGCGTTTTCTCCTGAATATATTCAGGAGAAAACGCATACGCCCTTTGTGGCCAAGCAAGCAAGCGGGCAATTCAAATCTGAACTACAAAGAAGTATCACTTCCCACCGGTCAAAAGGGACATCCACAAAATGTGTAAAAACCAGAAAGACAAGACAGGCCCTGGAGAACAGGGAGCCTTGTTATGCTGATGGGCGGGATGTAAATTGCCAACTGCCTCTCTGGAGGAGTGCATTGTGTTCCCTAAAACAAGTAAACAACAGAGCTACAGAGCCAAGGGCACTTCCAGTCTAGGGAATATACCTTGGGAAAACTGAAAATCAAAAAGACACAGCCACCCCAAAATTTAGGGCTGCACTGCTTACAAGGACCTCAACTTGGGTACACCTTAAATATCCCAGGAAATATAAAAATGGTTCAAAAAATTGTGGTACTTACGTACGATGGAATATCCCTCAGCCATGAAATCAATGTCATAAGACCAGTAGCAGCAAAATGGGTGGATTCAGGTACGATGATTCTAAGTGAAATAAGTCACACAGAAAAAGAAACTTATCATAAGATATCACTTATGAAGATCCTGTAAACATGGCTACACTTGAACTGAGTTAGGAAAGAGAACAGTGTCTCACATTTAGAAAACACTCTTATGCCTGCTTAAGGGGGAAGGAGAGGTGGGGTGATGCATAAAACCAGAGTTTGATATAAGCACAGGTACCGTTCCAAAAACCAACTATGGAATAGACAAGACCTACACCTTCCTCAGTGAAAGGGACTCAAAACCCCATATTTCCCGCAGAGGAATATATCTGACTAGTAAGAATCTTAAAACCTATGTATTGATATGTCTCCGTAAGGGAATCAAGTGTGTCTAGACTGGGATAAATATGGCAGCGAGAATCAGCTCAAACCCACTATAAAAAGGAATTTCAAAAATAAAACAAAAAAACTGGGAAATTCTTTACAATTCCTTCAGGGTCTCTGATGAAACCTGAAATGACCCTATCTACAATGACAGCTGGATGTGGCATAAGGCTGGACACTTGGGACTGAGAGGATTGGTGAGATTGGGTGAGCAAATGCAGACCCTTTAAAGCAATAATGCATGGCACACATTCCATGGGTCCCAACTCTCCAGGTTGAAGGGAATATTACTACAGATATAACATGTACGGGAATCCTAGAGAACGGACACACTGTGAATACGAAAGGTTTCTAAAACTCAACGAATAGTCCCTCTCCTGGTGCTCCGGTTTGACTTTCCATCTGCTTTATTATCAACCTCCCAACTTGGAGAGACAGCCCCTTTAACCTCCTGGTTCGCACAGGTTGCCAATTTGGCAGAGGATGAAAGGGAAGAGGGAGAACCAATGAGAGAGTAGCTGTTAGGCATTTGGACGGGCACATATCACTGTAATTTCCCGGCAGGAAGAAGAATTAACCAAAGTCTCAGCCACCCACCGGGAATCAGTATACATCCTGAACCAAAATTTTGGACTTGCGGTCAGCTCACCAAAAACGAGTTGAAAAATGGAGCTCAGGGGCACAGCAATTCACAATCTGGCCGAGTAATAAAGGACAACTATCGTCCAAAAATCTGTTGAGGGAAGGCAACGAGGCGGACTTGAAAGCGAGGCAGAATAGCAGGAAACAGATTTCCAGAGGTACGTTGGAATCGCCTTTAAAGCACAGGAAGAGGGGCACAACTTCGACAATGATGCACTTGGCCAAAAAGGGCGTATGCGTTTTCTCCTGAATATATTCAGGAGAAAACGCATACGCCGTTTTTGGCCAAGCAAGCAAGCGGGCAATGCAAATCTGAACTACAAAGAAGTATCACTTCCCACCGGTCAAAAGGGACATCCACAAAATGTGTAAAAACCAGAAAGGCAAGACAGGCCCTGGAGAACAGGGAGCCTTGTTATGCTGATGGGCCGGATGTAAATTGCCAACTGCCTCTCTGGAGGAGTGCATTGTGTTCCCTAAAACAAGTAAACAACAGAGCTACAGAGCCAAGGGCACTTCCAGTCTAGGGAATATACCTTGGGAAAACTGAAAATCAAAAAGACACAGCCACCCCAAAATTTAGGGCTGCACTGCTTACAAGGACCTCAACTTGGGTACACCTTAAATATCCCAGGAAATATAAAAATGGTTCAAAAAATTGTGGTACTTACGTACGATGGAATATCCCTCAGCCATGAAATCAATGTCATAAGACCAGTAGCAGCAAAATGGGTGGATTCAGGTACGATGATTCTAAGTGAAATAAGTCACACAGAAAAAGAAACTTATCATAAGATATCACTTATGAAGATCCTGTAAACATGGCTACACTTGAACTGAGTTAGGAAAGAGAACAGTGTCTCACATTTAGAAAACACTCTTATGCCTGCTTAAGGGGGAAGGAGAGGTGGGGTGATGCATAAAACCAGAGTTTGATATAAGCACAGGTACCGTTCCAAAAACCAACTATGGAATAGACAAGACCTACACCTTCCTCAGTGAAAGGGACTCAAAACCCCATATTTCCCGCAGAGGAATATATCTGACTAGTAAGAATCTTAAAACCTATGTATTGATATGTCTCCGTAAGGGAATCAAGTGTGTCTAGACTGGGATAAATATGGCAGCGAGAATCAGCTCAAACCCACTATAAAAAGGAATTTCAAAAATAAAACAAAAAAACTGGGAAATTCTTTAAAATTCCTTCAGGGTCTCTGATGAAACCTGAAATGACCCTATCTACAATGACAGCTGGATGTGGCATAAGGCTGGACACTTGGGACTGAGAGGATTGGTGAGATTGGGTGAGCAAATGCAGACCCTTTAAAGCAATAATGCATGGCACACATTCCATGGGTCCCAACTCTCCAGGTTGAAGGGAATATTACTACAGATATAACATGTACGGGAATCCTAGAGAACGGACACACTGTGAATACGAAAGGTTTCTAAAACTCAACGAATAGTCCCTCTCCTGGTGCTCTGGTTTGACTTTCCATCTGCTTTATTATCAACCTCCCAACTTGGAGAGACAGCCCCTTTAACCTCCTGGTTCGCACAGGTTGCCAATTTGGCAGAGGATGAAAGGGAAGAGGGAGAACCAATGAGAGAGTAGCTGTTAGGCATTTGGACGGGCACATATCACTGTAATTTCCCGGCAGGAAGAAGAATTAACCAAAGTCTCAGCCACCCACCGGGAATCAGTATAGATCCTGAACCAAAATTTTGGACTTGCGGTCAGCTCACCAAAAACGAGTTGAAAAATGGAGCTCAGGGGCACAGCAATTCACAAACTGGCCGAGTAATAAAGGACAACTATCGTCCAAAAATCTGTTGAGGGAAGGCAACGAGGCGGACTTGAAAGCGAGGCAGAATAGCAGGAAACAGATTTCCAGAGGTACGTTGGAATCGCCTTTAAAGCACAGGAAGAGGGGCACAACTTCGACAATGATGCACTTGGCCAAAAAGGGCGTATGCGTTTTCTCCTGAATATATTCAGGAGAAAACGCATACGCCCTTTTTGGCCAAGCAAGCAAGCGGGCAATGCAAATCTGCACTACAAAGAAGTATCACTTCCCACCGGTCAAAAGGGACATCCACAAAATGTGTAAAAACCAGAAAGGCAAGACAGGCCCTGGAGAACAGGGAGCCTTGTTATGCTGATGGGCGGGATGTAAATTGCCAACTGCCTCTCTGGAGGAGTGCATTGTGTTCCCTAAAACAAGTAAAGAACAGAGCTACAGAGCCAAGGGCACTTCCAGTCTAGGGAATATACCTTGGGAAAACTGAAAATCAAAAAGACACAGCCACCCCAAAATTTAGGGCTGCACTGCTTACAAGGACCTCAACTTGGGTACACCTTAAATATCCCAGGAAATATAAAAATGGTTCAAAAAATTGTGGTACTTACGTACGATGGAATATCCCTCAGCCATGAAATCAATGTCATAAGACCAGTAGCAGCAAAATGGGTGGATTCAGGTACGATGATTCTAAGTGAAATAAGTCACACAGAAAAAGAAACTTATCATAAGATATCACTTATGAAGATCCTGTAAACATGGCTACACTTGAACTGAGTTAGGAAAGAGAACAGTGTCTCACATTTAGAAAACACTCTTATGCCTGCTTAAGGGGGAAGGAGAGGTGGGGTGATGCATAAAACCAGAGTTTGATATAAGCACAGGTACCGTTCCAAAAACCAACTATGGAATAGACAAGACCTACACCTTCCTCAGTGAAAGGGACTCAAAATCCCATATTTCCCGCAGAGGAATATATCTGACTAGTAAGAATCTTAAAACCTATGTATTGATATGTCTCCGTAAGGGAATCAAGTGTGTCTAGACTGGGATAAATATGGCAGCGAGAATCAGCTCAAACCCACTATAAAAAGGAATTTCAAAAATAAAACAAAAAAACTGGGAAATTCTTTACAATTCCTTCAGGGTCTCTGATGAAACCTGAAATGACCCTATCTAAAATGACAGCTGGATGTGGCATAAGGCTGGACACTTGGGACTGAGAGGATTGGTGAGATTGGGTGAGCAAATGCAGACCCTTTAAAGCAATAATGCATGGCACACATTCCATGGGTCCCAACTCTCCAGGTTGAAGGGAATATTACTACAGATATAACATGTACGGGAATCCTAGAGAACGGACACACTGTGAATACGAAAGGTTTCTAAAACTCAACGAATAGTCCCTCTCCTGGTGCTCCGGTTTGACTTTCCATCTGCTTTATTATCAACCTCCCAACTTGGAGAGACAGCCCCTTTAACCTCCTGGTTCGCACAGGTTGCCAATTTGGCAGAGGATGAAAGGGAAGAGGGAGAACCAATGAGAGAGTAGCTGTTAGGCCTTTGGACGGGCACATATCACTGTAATTTCCCGGCAGGAAGAAGAATTAACCAAAGTCTCAGCCACCCACCGGGAATCAGTATAGATCCTGAACCAAAATTTTGGACTTGCGGTCAGCTCACCAAAAACGAGTTGAAAAATGGAGCTCAGGGGCACAGCCATTCACAAACTGGCCGAGTAATAAAGGACAACTATCGTCCAAAAATCTGTTGAGGGAAGGCAACGAGGCGGACTTGAAAGCGAGGCAGAATAGCAGGAAACAGATTTCCAGAGGTACGTTGGAATCACCTTTAAAGCACAGGAAGAGGGGCACAACTTCGACAATGATGCACTTGGCCAAAAAGGGCGTATGCGTTTTCTCCTGAATATATTCAGGAGAAAACGCATACGCCCTTTTTGGCCAAGCAAGCAAGCGGGCAATGCAAATCTGAACTACAAAGAAGTATCACTTCCCACCGGTCAAAAGTGACATCCACAAAATGTGTAAAAACCAGAAAGGCAAGACAGGCCCTGGAGAACAGGGAGCCTTGTTATGCTGATGGGCGGGATGTAAATTGCCAACTGCCTCTCTGGAGGAGTGCATTGTGTTCCCTAAAACAAGTAAACAACAGAGCTACAGAGCCAAGGGCACTTCCAGTCTAGGGAATATACCTTGGGAAAACTGAAAATCAAAAAGACACAGCCACCCCAAAATTTAGGGCTGCACTGCTTAAAAGGACCTCAACTTGGGTACACCTTAAATATCCCAGGAAATATAAAAATGGTTCAAAAAATTGTGGTACTTACGTACGATGGAATATCCCTCAGCCATGAAATCAATGTCATAAGACCAGTAGCAGCAAAATGGGTGGATTCAGGTACGATGATTCTAAGTGAAATAAGTCACACAGAAAAAGAAACTTATCATAAGATATCACTTATGAAGATCCTGTAAACATGGCTACACTTGAACTGAGTTAGGAAAGAGAACAGTGTCTCACATTTAGAAAACACTCTTATGCCTGCTTAAGGGGGAAGGAGAGGTGGGGTGATGCATAAAACCAGAGTTTGATATAAGCACAGGTACCGTTCCAAAAACCAACTATGGAATAGACAAGACCTACACCTTCCTCAGTGAAAGGGACTCAAAACCCCATATTTCCCGCAGAGGAATATATCTGACTAGTAAGAATCTTAAAACCTATGTATTGATATGTCTCCGTAAGGGAATCAAGTGTGTCTAGACTGGGATAAATATGGCAGCGAGAATCAGCTCAAACCCACTATAAAAAGGAATTTCAAAAATAAAACAAAAAAACTGGGAAATTCTTTACAATTCCTTCAGGGTCTCTGATGAAACCTGAAATGACCCTATCTACAATGACAGCTGGATGTGGCATAAGGCTGGACACTTGGGACTGAGAGGATTGGTGAGATTGGGTGAGCAAATGCAGACCCTTTAAAGCAATAATGCATGGCACACATTCCATGGGTCCCAACTCTCCAGGTTGAAGGGAATATTACTACAGATATAACATGTACGGGAATCCTAGAGAACGGACACACTGTGAATACGAAAGGTTTCTAAAACTCAACGAATAGTCCCTCTCCTGGTGCTCCGGTTTGACTTTCCATCTGCTTTATTATCAACCTCCCAACTTGGAGAGACAGCCCCTTTAACCTCCTGGTTCGCACAGGTTGCCAATTTGGCAGAGGATGAAAGGGAAGAGGGAGAACCAATGAGAGAGTAGCTGTTAGGCATTTGGACGGGCACATATCACTGTAATTTCCCGGCAGGAAGAAGAATTAACCAAAGTCTCAGCCACCCACCGGGAATCAGTATAGATCCTGAACCAAAATTTTGGACTTGCGGTCAGCTCACCAAAAACGAGTTGAAAAATGGAGCTCAGGGGCACAGCAATTCACAAACTGGCCGAGTAATAAAGGACAACTATCGTCCAAAAATCTGTTGAGGGAAGGCAACGAGGCGGACTTGAAAGCGAGGCAGAATAGCAGGAAACAGATTTCCAGAGGTACGTTGGAATCGCCTTTAAAGCACAGGAAGAGGGGCACAACTTCGACAATGATGCACTTGGCCAAAAAGGGCGTATGCGTTTTCTCCTGAATATATTCAGGAGAAAACGCATACGCCCTTTTTGGCCAAGCAAGCAAGCGGGCAATGCAATTCTGCGCTACAAAGAAGTATCACTTCCCACCGGTCAAAAGGGACATCCACAAAATGTGTAAAAACCAGAAAGGCAAGACAGGCCCTGGAGAACAGGGTGCCTTGTTATGCTGATGGGCGGGATGTAAATTGCCAACTGCCTCTCTGGAGGAGTGCATTGTGTTCCCTAAAACAAGTAAACAACAGAGCTACAGAGCCAAGGGCACTTCCAGTCTAGGGAATATACCTTGGGAAAACTGAAAATCAAAAAGACGCAGCCACCCCAAAATTTAGGGCTGCACTGCTTACAAGGACCTCAACTTGGGTACACCTTAAATATCCCAGGAAATATAAAAATGGTTCAAAAAATTGTGGTACTTACGTATGATGGAATATCCCTCAGCCATGAAATCAATGTCATAAGACCAGTAGCAACAAAATGGGTGGATTCAGTTACGATGATTCTAAGTGAAATAAGTCACACAGAAAAAGAAACTTATCATAAGATATCACTTATGAAGATCCTGTAAACATGGCTACACTTGAACTGAGTTAGGAAAGAGAACAGTGTCTCACATTTAGAAAACACTCTTATGCCTGCTTAAGGGGGAACGAGAGGTGGGGTGATGCATAAAACCAGAGTTTGATATAAGCACAGGTACCGTTCCAAAAACCAACTATGGAATAGACAAGACCTACACCTTCCTCAGTGAAAGGGACTCAAAACCCCATATTTCCCGCAGAGGAATATATCTGACTAGTAAGAATCTTAAAACCTATGTATTGATATGTCTCCGTAAGGGAATCAAGTGTGCCTAGACTGGGATAAATATGGCAGCGAGAATCAGCTCAAACCCACTATAAAAAGGAATTTCAAAAATAAAACAAAAAAACTGGGAAATTCTTTACAATTCCTTCAGGGTCTCTGATGAAACCTGAAATGACCCTATCTACAATGACAGCTGGATGTGGCATAAGGCTGGACACTTGGGACTGAGAGGATTGGAGAGATTGGGTGAGCAAATGCAGACCCTTTAAAGCAATAATGCATGGCACACATTCCATGGGTCCCAACTCTCCAGGTTGAAGGGAATATTACTACAGATATAACATGTACGGGAATCCTAGAGAACGGACACACTGTGAATACGAAAGGTTTCTAAAACTCAACGAATAGTCCCTCTCCTGGTGCTCCGGTTTGACTTTCCATCTGCTTTATTATCAACCTCCCAACTTGGAGAGACAGCCCCTTTAACCTCCTGGTTCGCACAGGTTGCCAATTTGGCAGAGGATGAAAGGGAAGAGGGAGAACCAATTAGAGAGTAGCTGTTAGGCATTTGGATGGGCACATATCACTGTAATTTCCCAGCAGGAAGAAGAATTAACCAAAGTCTCAGCCACCCACCGGGAATCAGTATAGATCCTGAACCAAAATTTTGGACTTGCGGTCAGCTCACCAAAAACGAGTTGAAAAATGGAGCTCAGGGGCACAGCAATTCACAAACTGGCCGAGTAAAAAAGGACAACTATCGTCCAAAAATCTGTTGAGGGAAGGCAACGAGGCGGACTTGAAAGCGAGGCAGAATAGCAGGAAACAGATTTCCAGAGGTACGTTGGAATCGCCTTTAAAGCACAGGAAGAGGGGCACAACTTCGACAATGATGCACTTGGCCAAAAAGGGCGTATGCGTTTTCTCCTGAATATATTCAGGAGAAAACGCATACGCCCTTTTTGGCCAAGCAAGCAAGCGGGCAATGCAAATCTGCACTACAAAGAAGTATCACTTCCCACCGGTCAAAAGGGACATCCACAAAATGTGTAAAAACCAGAAAGGCAAGACAGGCCCTGGAGAACAGGGAGCCTTGTTATGCTGATGGGCGGGATGTAAATTGCCAACTGCCTCTCTGGAGGAGTGCATTGTGTTCCCTAAAACAAGTAAACAACAGAGCTACAGAGCCAAGGGCACTTCCAGTCTAGGGAATATACCTTGGGAAAACTGAAAATCAAAAAGACACAGCCACCCCAAAATTTAGGGCTGCACTGCTTACAAGGACCTCAACTTGGGTACACCTTAAATATCCCAGGAAATATAAAAATGGTTCAAAAAATTGTGGTACTTACGTACGATGGAATATCCCTCAGCCATGAAATCAATGTCATAAGACCAGTAGCAGCAAAATGGGTGGATTCAGGTACGATGATTCTAAGTGAAATAAGTCACACAGAAAAAGAAACTTATCATAAGATATCACTTATGAAGATCCTGTAAACATGGCTACACTTGAACTGAGTTAGGAAAGAGAACAGTGTCTCACATTTAGAAAACACTCTTATGCCTGCTTAAGGGGGAAGGAGAGGTGGGGTGATGCATAAAACCAGAGTTTGATATAAGCACAGGTACCGTTCCAAAAACCAACTATGGAATAGACAAGACCTACACCTTCCTCAGTGAAAGGGACTCAAAACCCCATATTTCCCGCAGAGGAATATATCTGACTAGTAAGAATCTTAAAACCTATGTATTGATATGTCTCCGTAAGGGAATCAAGTGTGTCTAGACTGGGATAAATATGGCAGCGAGAATCAGCTCAAACCCACTATAAAAAGGAATTTCAAAAATAAAACAAAAAAACTGGGAAATTCTTTACAATTCCTTCAGGGTCTCTGATGAAACCTGAAATGACCCTATCTACAATGACAGCTGGATGTGGCATAAGGCTGGACACTTGGGACTGAGAGGATTGGTGAGATTGGGTGAGCAAATGCAGACCCTTTAAAGCAATAATGCATGGCACACATTCCATGGGTCCCAACTCTCCAGGTTGAAGGGAATATTACTACAGATATAACATGTACGGGAATCCTAGAGAACGGACACACTGTGAATACAAAAGGTTTCTAAAACTAAGCGAATAGTCCCTCTCCTGGTGCTCCGGTTTGACTTTCCATCTGCTTTATTATCAACCTCCCAACTTGGAGAGACAGCCCCTTTAACCTCCTGGTTCGCACAGGTTGCCAATTTGGCAGAGGATGAAAGGGAAGAGGGAGAACCAATGAGAGAGTAGCTGTTAGGCATTTGGACGGGCACATATCACTGTAATTTCCCGGCAGGAAGAAGAATTAACCAAAGTCTCAGCCACCCACCGGGAATCAGTATAGATCCTGAACCAAAATTTTGGACTTGCGGTCAGCTCACCAAAAACGAGTTGAAAAATGGAGCTCAGGGGCACAGCAATTCACAAACTGGCCGAGTAATAAAGGACAAGTATCGTCCAAAAATCTGTTGAGGGAAGGCAACGAGGCGGACTTGAAAGCGAGGCAGGATAGCAGGAAACAGATTTCAAGAGGTAAGTTGGAATCGCCTTTAAAGCACAGGAAGAGGGGCACAACTTCGACAATGATGCACTTGGCCAAAAAGGGCGTATGCGTTTTCTCCTGAATATATTCAGGAGAAAACGCATACGCCCTTTGTGGCCAAGCAAGCAAGCGGGCAATTCAAATCTGAACTACAAAGAAGTATCACTTCCCACCGGTCAAAAGGGACATCCACAAAATGTGTAAAAACCAGAAAGGCAAGACAGGCCCTGGAGAACAGGGAGCCTTGTTATGCTGATGGGCGGGATGTAAATTGCCAACTGCCTCTCTGGAGGAGTGCATTGTGTTCCCTAAAACAAGTAAACAACAGAGCTACAGAGCCAAGGGCACTTCCAGTCTAGGGAATATACCTTGGGAAAACTGAAAATCAAAAAGACACAGCCACCCCAAAATTTAGGGCTGCACTGCTTACAAGGACCTCAACTTGGGTACACCTTAAATGTCCCAGGAAATATAAAAATGGTTCAAAAAATTGTGGTACTTACGTACGATGGAATATCCCTCAGCCATGAAATCAATGTCATAAGACCAGTAGCAGCAAAATGGGTGGATTCAGGTACGATGATTCTAAGTGAAATATGTCACACAGAAAAAGAAACTTATCATAAGATATCACTTATGAAGATCCTGTAAACATGGCTACACTTGAACTGAGTTAGGAAAGAGAACAGTGTCTCACATTTAGAAAACACTCTTATGCCTGCTTAAGGGGGAACGAGAGGTGGGGTGATGCATAAAACCAGAGTTTGATATAAGCACAGGTACCGTTCCAAAAACCAACTATGGAATAGACAAGACCTACACCTTCCTCAGTGAAAGGGACTCAAAACCCCATATTTCCCGCAGAGGAATATATCTGACTAGTAAGAATCTTAAAACCTATGTATTGATATGTCTCCGTAAGGGAATCAAGTGTGTCTAGACTGGGATAAATATGGCAGCGAGAATCAGCTCAAACCCACTATAAAAAGGAATTTCAAAAATAAAACAAAAAAACTGGGAAATTCTTTACAATTCCTTCAGGGTCTCTGATGAAACCTGAAATGACCCTATCTACAATGACAGCTGGATGTGGCATAAGGCTGGACACTTGGGACTGAGAGGATTGGTGAGATTGGGTGAGCAAATGCAGACCCTTTAAAGCAATAATGCATGGCACACATTCCATGGGTCCCAACTCTCCAGGTTGAAGGGAATATTACTACAGATATAACATGTACGGGAATCCTAGAGAACGGACACACTGTGAATACGAAAGGTTTCTAAAACTCAACGAATAGTCCCTCTCCTGGTGCTCCGGTTTGACTTTCCATCTGCTTTATTATCAACCTCCCAACTTGGAGAGACAGCCCCTTTAACCTCCTGGTTCGCACAGGTTGCCAATTTGGCAGAGGATGAAAGGGAAGAGGGAGAACCAATGAGAGAGTAGCTGTTAGGCATTTGGACGGGCACATATCACTGTAATTTCCCGGCAGGAAGAAGAATTAACCAAAGTCTCAGCCACCCACCGGGAATCAGTATAGATCCTGAACCAAAATTTTGGACTTGCGGTCAGCTCACCAAAAACGAGTTGAAAAATGGAGCTCAGGGGCACAGCAATTCACAAACTGGCCGAGTAATAAAGGACAACTATCGTCCAAAAATCTGTTGAGGGAAGGCAACGAGGCGGACTTGAAAGCGAGGCAGAATAGCAGGAAACAGATTTCCAGAGGTACGTTGGAATCGCCTTTAAAGCACAGGAAGAGGGGCACAACTTCGACAATGATGCACTTGGCCAAAAAGGGCGTATGCGTTTTCTCCTGAATATATTCAGGAGAAAACGCATACGCCCTTTTTGGCCAAGCAAGCAAGCGGGCAATGCAAATCTGCACTACAAAGAAGTATCACTTCCCACCGGTCAAAAGGGACATCCACAAAATGTGTAAAAACCAGAAAGGCAAGACAGGCCCTGGAGAACAGGGAGCCTTGTTATGCTGATGGGCGGGATGTAAATTGCCAACTGCCTCTCTGGAGGAGTGCATTGTGTTCCCTAAAACAAGTAAAGAACAGAGCTACAGAGCCAAGGGCACTTCCAGTCTAGGGAATATACCTTGGGAAAACTGAAAATCAAAAAGACACAGCCACCCCAAAATTTAGGGCTGCACTGCTTAAAAGGACCTCAACTTGGGTACACCTTAAATATCCCAGGAAATATAAAAATGGTTCAAAAAATTGTGGTACTTACGTACGATGGAATATCCCTCAGCCATGAAATCAATGTCATAAGACCAGTAGCAGCAAAATGGGTGGATTCAGGTACGATGATTCTAAGTGAAATAAGTCACACAGAAAAAGAAACTTATCATAAGATATCACTTATGAAGATCCTGTAAACATGGCTACACTTGAACTGAGTTAGGAAAGAGAACAGTGTCTCACATTTAGAAAACACTCTTATGCCTGCTTAAGGGGGAAGGAGAGGTGGGGTGATGCATAAAACCAGAGTTTGATATAAGCACAGGTACCGTTCCAAAAACCAACTATGGAATAGACAAGACCTACACCTTCCTCAGTGAAAGGGACTCAAAACCCCATATTTCCCGCAGAGGAATATATCTGACTAGTAAGAATCTTAAAACCTATGTATTGATATGTCTCCGTAAGGGAATCAAGTGTGTCTAGACTGGGATAAATATGGCAGCGAGAATCAGCTCAAACCCACTATAAAAAGGAATTTCAAAAATAAAACAAAAAAACTGGGAAATTCTTTACAATTCCTTCAGGGTCTCTGATGAAACCTGAAATGACCCTATCTACAATGACAGCTGGATGTGGCATAAGGCTGGACACTTGGGACTGAGAGGATTGGTGAGATTGGGTGAGCAAATGCAGACCCTTTAAAGCAATAATGCATGGCACACATTCCATGGGTCCCAACTCTCCAGGTTGAAGGGAATATTACTACAGATATAACATGTACGGGAATCCTAGAGAACGGACACACTGTGAATACAAAAGGTTTCTAAAACTAAGCGAATAGTCCCTCTCCTGGTGCTCCGGTTTGACTTTCCATCTGCTTTATTATCAACCTCCCAACTTGGAGAGACAGCCCCTTTAACCTCCTGGTTCGCACAGGTTGCCAATTTGGCAGAGGATGAAAGGGAAGAGGGAGAACCAATGAGAGAGTAGCTGTTAGGCATTTGGACGGGCACATATCACTGTAATTTCCCGGCAGGAAGAAGAATTAACCAAAGTCTCAGCCACCCACCGGGAATCAGTATAGATCCTGAACCAAAATTTTGGACTTGCGGTCAGCTCACCAAAAACGAGTTGAAAAATGGAGCTCAGGGGCACAGCAATTCACAAACTGGCCGAGTAATAAAGGACAAGTATCGTCCAAAAATCTGTTGAGGGAAGGCAACGAGGCGGACTTGAAAGCGAGGCAGGATAGCAGGAAACAGATTTCAAGAGGTAAGTTGGAATCGCCTTTAAAGCACAGGAAGAGGGGCACAACTTCGACAATGATGCACTTGGCCAAAAAGGGCGTATGCGTTTTCTCCTGAATATATTCAGGAGAAAACGCATACGCCCTTTGTGGCCAAGCAAGCAAGCGGGCAATTCAAATCTGAACTACAAAGAAGTATCACTTCCCACCGGTCAAAAGGGACATCCACAAAATGTGTAAAAACCAGAAAGGCAAGACAGGCCCTGGAGAACAGGGAGCCTTGTTATGCTGATGGGCGGGATGTAAATTGCCAACTGCCTCTCTGGAGGAGTGCATTGTGTTCCCTAAAACAAGTAAACAACAGAGCTACAGAGCCAAGGGCACTTCCAGTCTAGGGAATATACCTTGGGAAAACTGAAAATCAAAAAGACACAGCCACCCCAAAATTTAGGGCTGCACTGCTTACAAGGACCTCAACTTGGGTACACCTTAAATGTCCCAGGAAATATAAAAATGGTTCAAAAAATTGTGGTACTTACGTACGATGGAATATCCCTCAGCCATGAAATCAATGTCATAAGACCAGTAGCAGCAAAATGGGTGGATTCAGGTACGATGATTCTAAGTGAAATATGTCACACAGAAAAAGAAACTTATCATAAGATATCACTTATGAAGATCCTGTAAACATGGCTACACTTGAACTGAGTTAGGAAAGAGAACAGTGTCTCACATTTAGAAAACACTCTTATGCCTGCTTAAGGGGGAAGGAGAGGTGGGGTGATGCATAAAACCAGAGTTTGATATAAGCACAGGTACCGTTCCAAAAACCAACTATGGAATAGACAAGACCTACACCTTCCTCAGTGAAAGGGACTCAAAACCCCATATTTCCCGCAGAGGAATATATCTGACTAGTAAGAATCTTAAAACCTATGTATTGATATGTCTCCGTAAGGGAATCAAGTGTGTCTAGACTGGGATAAATATGGCAGCGAGAATCAGCTCAAACCCACTATAAAAAGGAATTTCAAAAATAAAACAAAAAAACTGGGAAATTCTTTACAATTCCTTCAGGGTCTCTGATGAAACCTGAAATGACCCTATCTACAATGACAGCTGGATGTGGCATAAGGCTGGACACTTGGGACTGAGAGGATTGGTGAGATTGGGTGAGCAAATGCAGACCCTTTAAAGCAATAATGCATGGCACACATTCCATGGGTCCCAACTCTCCAGGTTGAAGGGAATATTACTACAGATATAACATGTACGGGAATCCTAGAGAACGGACACACTGTGAATACGAAAGGTTTCTAAAACTCAACGAATAGTCCCTCTCCTGGTGCTCCGGTTTGACTTTCCATCTGCTTTATTATCAACCTCCCAACTTGGAGAGACAGCCCCTTTAACCTCCTGGTTCGCACAGGTTGCCAATTTGGCAGAGGATGAAAGGGAAGAGGGAGAACCAATGAGAGAGTAGCTGTTAGGCCTTTGGACGGGCACATATCACTGTAATTTCCCGGCAGGAAGAAGAATTAACCAAAGTCTCAGCCACCCACCGGGAATCAGTATAGATCCTGAACCAAAATTTTGGACTTGCGGTCAGCTCACCAAAAACGAGTTGAAAAATGGAGCTCAGGGGCACAGCAATTCACAAACTGGCCGAGTAATAAAGGACAACTATCGTCCAAAAATCTGTTGAGGGAAGGCAACGAGGCGGACTTGAAAGCGAGGCAGAATAGCAGGAAACAGATTTCCAGAGGTACGTTGGAATCGCCTTTAAAGCACAGGAAGAGGGGCACAACTTCGACAATGATGCACTTGGCCAAAAAGGGCGTATGCGTTTTCTCCTGAATATATTCAGGAGAAAACGCATACGCCCTTTTTAGCCAAGCAAGCAAGCGGGCAATGCAATTCTGCACTACAAAGAAGTATCACTTCCCACCGGTCAAAAGGGACATCCACAAAATGTGTAAAAACCAGAAAGGCAAGACAGGCCCTGGAGAACAGGGAGCCTTGTTATGCTGATGGGCGGGATGTAAATTGCCAACTGCCTCTCTGGAGGAGTGCATTGTGTTCCCTAAAACAAGTAAACAACAGAGCTACAGAGCCAAGGGCACTTCCAGTCTAGGGAATATACCTTGGGAAAATTGAAAATCAAAAAGACGCAGCCACCCCAAAATTTAGGGCTGCACTGCTTACAAGGACCTCAACTTGGGTACACCTTAAATATCCCAGGAAATATAAAAATGGTTCAAAAAATTGTGGTACTTACGTACGATGGAATATCCCTCAGCCATGAAATCAATGTCATAAGACCAGTAGCAACAAAATGGGTGGATTCAGTTACGATGATTCTAAGTGAAATAAGTCACACAGTAAAAGAAACTTATCATAAGATATCACTTATGAAGATCCTGTAAACATGGCTACACTTGAACTGAGTTAGGAAAGAGAACAGTGTCTCACATTTAGAAAACACTCTTATGCCTGCTTAAGGGGGAAGGAGAGGTGGGGTGATGCATAAAACCAGAGTTTGATATAAGCACAGGTACCGTTCCAAAAACCAGCTATGGAATAGACAAGACCTACACCTTCCTCAGTGAAAGGGACTCAAAACCCCATATTTCCCGCAGAGGAATATATCTGACTAGTAAGAATCTTAAAACCTATGTATTGATATGTCTCCGTAAGGGAATCAAGTGTGTCTAGACTGGCATAAACATGGCAGCGAGAATCAGCTCAAACCCACTATAAAAAGGAATTTCAAAAACAAAACAAAAAAAACTGGGAAATTCTTTACAATTCCTTCAGGTTCTCTGATGAAACCTGGAATGACCCTATCTACAACGAAGGCTGGATGTGGCATAAGGCTGGACACTTGGGACTGAGAGCATTGGTGAGATTGGGTGAGCAAATGCAGACCCTTTAGAGCAATAATGCATGGCACCCATTCCATGGGTCCCAACTCTCCAGGTTGAAGGGAATATTACTACAGTTATAACATGCACGGGAAACCTAGAGAACGGACACACTGTGAATACAAAAGGTTTCTAAAATTCAAAGAGTAGTCCCTCTCCTGGTGCTCCGGTTTGACTTTCCATCTGCTTTACTATCAACCTCCCAACTTGGAGAGACAGCCCCTTTAACCTCCTGGTTCGCACAGGTTGCCAATTGGGCAGAGGATGAAAGGGAAGAGGGAGAACCAATGAGAGAGTAGCTGTTAGGCCTTTGGACGGGCACATATCACTGTAATTTCCCGGCAGGAAGAAGAATTAACCAAAGTCTCAGCACCCCTCCGGGAACCAGCATAGGTCCTGAACCAAAATTTTGGACTTGCGGTCAGCTCACCAAAAACGAGTTGAAAAATGGAGCTCAGGGGCACAGCAATTCACAAACTGGCCGAGTAATAAAGGACAACTATCGTCCAAAAATCTGTTGAGGGAAGGCAACGAGGCGGACTTGAAAGCGAGGCAGAATAGCAGGAAACAGATTTCCAGAGGTACGTTGGAATCGCCTTTAAAGCACAGGAAGAGGGGCACAACTTCGACAATGATGCACTTGGCCAAAAAGGGCGTATGCGTTTTCTCCTGAATATATTCAGGAGAAAACGCATACGCCCTTTTTGGCCAAGCAAGCAAGCGGGCAATGCAATTCTGCACTACAAAGAAGTATCACTTCCCACCGGTCAAAAGGGACATCCACAAAATGTGTAAAAACCAGAAAGGCAAGACAGGCCCTGGAGAACAGGGAGCCTTGTTATGCTGATGGGCGGGATGTAAATTGCCAACTGCCTCTCTGGAGGAGTGCATTGTGTTCCCTAAAACAAGTAAACAACAGAGCTACAGAGCCAAGGACACTTCCAGTCTAGGGAATATACCTTGGGAAAACTGAAAATCAAAAAGACACAGCCACCCCAAAATTTAGGGCTGCACTGCTTACAAGGACCTCAACTTGGGTACACCTTAAATATCCCAGGAAATATAAAAATGGTTCAAAAAATTGTGGTACTTACGTACGATGGAATATCCCTCAGCCATGAAATCAATGTCATAAGACCAGTAGCAGCAAAATGGGTGGATTCAGGTACGATGATTCTAAGTGAAATAAGTCACACAGAAAAAGAAACTTATCATAAGATATCACTTATGAAGATCCTGTAAACATGGCTACACTTGAACGGAGTTAGGAAAGAGAACAGTGTCTCTCATTTAGAAAACACTCTTATGCCTGCTTAAGGGGGAAGGAGAGGTGGGGTGATGCATAAAACCAGAGTTTGATATAAGCACAGGTACCGTTCCAAAAACCAACTATGGAATAGACAAGACCTACACCTTCCTCAGTGAAAGGGACTCAAAACCCCATATTTCCCGCAGAGGAATATATCTGACTAGTAAGAATCTTAAAACCTATGTATTGATATGTCTCCGTAAGGGAATCAAGTGTGTCTAGACTGGGATAAATATGGCAGCGAGAATCAGCTCAAACCCACTATAAAAAGGAATTTCAAAAATAAAACAAAAAAACTGGGAAATTCTTTACAATTCCTTCAGGGTCTCTGATGAAACCTGAAATGACCCTATCTACAATGACAGCTGGATGTGGCATAAGGCTGGACACTTGGGACTGAGAGGATTGGTGAGATTGGGTGAGCAAATGCAGACCCTTTAAAGCAATAATGCATGGCACACATTCCATGGGTCCCAACTCTCCAGGTTGAAGGGAATATTACTACAGATATAACATGTACGGGAATCCTAGAGAACGGACACACTGTGAATACGAAAGGTTTCTAAAACTCAACGAATAGTCCCTCTCCTGGTGCTCCGGTTTGACTTTCCATCTGCTTTATTATCAACCTCCCAACTTGGAGAGACAGCCCCTTTAACCTCCTGGTTCGCACAGGTTGCCAATTTGGCAGAGGATGAAAGGGAAGAGGGAGAACCAATGAGAGAGTAGCTGTTAGGCATTTGGACGGGCACATATCACTGTAATTTCCCGGCAGGAAGAAGAATTAACCAAAGTCTCAGCCACCCACCGGGAATCAGTATAGATCCTGAACCAAAATTTTGGACTTGCGGTCAGCTCACCAAAAACGAGTTGAAAAATGGAGCTCAGGGGCACAGCAATTCACAAACTGGCCGAGTAATAAAGGACAACTATCGTCCAAAAATCTGTTGAGGGAAGGCAACGAGGCGGACTTGAAAGCGAGGCAGAATAGCAGGAAACAGATTTCCAGAGGTACGTTGGAATCGCCTTTAAAGCACAGGAAGAGGGGCACAACTTCGACAATGATGCACTTGGCCAAAAAGGGCGTATGCGTTTTCTCCTGAATATATTCAGGAGAAAACGCATACGCCCTTTTTGGCCAAGCAAGCAAGCGGGCAATGCAAATCTGAACTACAAAGAAGTATCACTTCCCACCGGTCAAAAGGGACATCCACAAAATGTGTAAAAACCAGAAAGGCAAGACAGGCCCTGGAGAACAGGGAGCCGTGTTATGCTGATGGGCGGGATGTAAATTGCCAACTGCCTCTCTGGAGGAGTGCATTGTGTTCCCTAAAACAAGTAAACAACAGAGCTACAGAGCCAAGGGCACTTCCAGTCTAGGGAATATACCTTGGGAAAACTGAAAATCAAAAAGACACAGCCACCCCTAAATTTAGGGCTGCACTGCTTACAAGGACCTCAACTTGGGTATACCTTAAATATCCCAGGAAATATAAAAATGGTTCAAAAAATTGTGGTACTTACGTACGATGGAATATCCCTCAGCCATGAAATCAATGTCATAAGACCAGTAGCAGCAAAATGGGTGGATTCAGGTACGATGATTCTAAGTGAAATAAGTCACACAGAAAAAGAAACTTATCATAAGATATCACTTATGAAGATCCTGTAAACATGGCTACACTTGAACTGAGTTAGGAAAGAGAACAGTGTCTCACATTTAGAAAACACTCTTATGCCTGCTTAAGGGGGAAGGAGAGGTGGGGTGATGCATAAAACCAGAGTTTGATATAAGCACAGGTACCGTTCCAAAAACCAACTATGGAATAGACAAGACCTACACCTTCCTCAGTGAAAGGGACTCAAAACCCCATATTTCCCGCAGAGGAATATATCTGACTAATAAGAATCTTAAAACCTATGTATTGATATGTCTCCGTAAGGGAATCAATTGTGTCTAGACTGGGATAAATATGGCAGCGAGAATCAGCTCAAACCCACTATAAAAAGGAATTTCAAAAATAAAACAAAAAAACTGGGAAATTCTTTACAATTCCTTCAGGGTCTCTGATGAAACCTGAAATGACCCTATCTACAATGACAGCTGGATGTGGCATAAGGCTGGACACTTGGGACTGAGAGGATTGGTGAGATTGGGTGAGCAAATGCAGACCCTTTAAAGCAATAATGCATGGCACACATTCCATGGGTCCCAACTCTCCAGGTTGAAGGGAATATTACTACAGATATAACATGTACGGGAATCCTAGAGAACGGACACACTGTGAATACGAAAGGTTTCTAAAACTCAACGAATAGTCCCTCTCCTGGTGCTCCGGTTTGACTTTCCATCTGCTTTATTATCAACCTCCCAACTTGGAGAGACAGCCCCTTTAACCTCCTGGTTCGCACAGGTTGCCAATTTGGCAGAGGATGAAAGGGAAGAGGGAGAACCAATGAGAGAGTAGCTGTTAGGCCTTTGGACGGGCACATATCACTGTAATTTCCCGGCAGGAAGAAGAATTAACCAAAGTCTCAGCCACCCACCGGGAATCAGTATAGATCCTGAACCAAAATTTTGGACTTGCGGTCAGCTCACCAAAAACGAGTTGAAAAATGGAGCTCAGGGGCACAGCAATTCACAAACTGGCCGAGTAATAAAGGACAACTATCGTCCAAAAATCTGTTGAGGGAAGGCAACGAGGCGGACTTGAAAGCGAGGCAGAATAGCAGGAAACAGATTTCCAGAGGTACGTTGGAATCGCCTTTAAAGCACAGGAAGAGGGGCACAACTTCGACAATGATGCACTTGGCCAAAAAGGGCGTATGCGTTTTCTCCTGAATATATTCAGGAGAAAACGCATACGCCCTTTTTGGCCAAGCAAGCAAGCGGGCAATGCAATTCTGCACTACAAAGAAGTATCACTTCCCACCGGTCAAAAGGGACATCCACAAAATGTGTAAAAACCAGAAAGGCAAGACAGGCCCTGGAGAACAGGGAGCCTTGTTATGCTGATGGGCGGGATGTAAATTGCCAACTGCCTCTCTGGAGGAGTGCATTGTGTTCCCTAAAACAAGTAAAGAACAGAGCTACAGAGCCAAGGGCACTTCCAGTCTAGGGAATATACCTTGGGAAAACTGAAAATCAAAAAGACACAGCCACCCCAAAATTTAGGGCTGCACTGCTTACAAGGACCTCAACTTGGGTACACCTTAAATATCCCAGGAAATATAAAAATGGTTCAAAAAATTGTGGTACTTACGTACGATGGAATATCCCTCAGCCATGAAATCAATGTCATAAGACCAGTAGCAGCAAAATGGGTGGATTCAGGTACGATGATTCTAAGTGAAATAAGTCACACAGAAAAAGAAACTTATCATAAGATATCACTTATGAAGATCCTGTAAACATGGCTACACTTGAACGGAGTTAGGAAAGAGAACAGTGTCTCTCATTTAGAAAACACTCTTATGCCTGCTTAAGGGGGAAGGAGAGGTGGGGTGATGCATAAAACCAGAGTTTGATATAAGCACAGGTACCGTTCCAAAAACCAACTATGGAATAGACAAGACCTACACCTTCCTCAGTGAAAGGGACTCAAAACCCCATATTTCCCGCAGAGGAATATATCTGACTAGTAAGAATCTTAAAACCTATGTATTGATATGTCTCCGTAAGGGAATCAAGTGTGTCTAGACTGGGATAAATATGGCAGCGAGAATCAGCTCAAACCCACTATAAAAAGGAATTTCAAAAATAAAACAAAAAAACTGGGAAATTCTTTACAATTCCTTCAGGGTCTCTGATGAAACCTGAAATGACCCTATCTACAATGACAGCTGGATGTGGCATAAGGCTGGACACTTGGGACTGAGAGGATTGGTGAGATTGGGTGAGCAAATGCAGACCCTTTAAAGCAATAATGCATGGCACACATTCCATGGGTCCCAACTCTCCAGGTTGAAGGGAATATTACTACAGATATAACATGTACGGGAATCCTAGAGAACGGACACACTGTGAATACGAAAGGTTTCTAAAACTCAACGAATAGTCCCTCTCCTGGTGCTCCGGTTTGACTTTCCATCTGCTTTATTATCAACCTCCCAACTTGGAGAGACAGCCCCTTTAACCTCCTGGTTCGCACAGGTTGCCAATTTGGCAGAGGATGAAAGGGAAGAGGGAGAACCAATGAGAGAGTAGCTGTTAGGCATTTGGACGGGCACATATCACTGTAATTTCCCGGCAGGAAGAAGAATTAACCAAAGTCTCAGCCACCCACCGGGAATCAGTATAGATCCTGAACCAAAATTTTGGACTTGCGGTCAGCTCACCAAAAACGAGTTGAAAAATGGAGCTCAGGGGCACAGCAATTCACAAACTGGCCGAGTAATAAAGGACAACTATCGTCCAAAAATCTGTTGAGGGAAGGCAACGAGGCGGACTTGAAAGCGAGGCAGAATAGCAGGAAACAGATTTCCAGAGGTACGTTGGAATCGCCTTTAAAGCACAGGAAGAGGGGCACAACTTCGACAATGATGCACTTGGCCAAAAAGGGCGTATGCGTTTTCTCCTGAATATATTCAGGAGAAAACGCATACGCCCTTTTTGGCCAAGCAAGCAAGCGGGCAATGCAATTCTGCGCTACAAAGAAGTATCACTTCCCACCGGTCAAAAGGGACATCCACAAAATGTGTAAAAACCAGAAAGGCAAGACAGGCCCTGGAGAACAGGGTGCCTTGTTATGCTGATGGGCGGGATGTAAATTGCCAACTGCCTCTCTGGAGGAGTGCATTGTGTTCCCTAAAACAAGTAAACAACAGAGCTACAGAGCCAAGGGCACTTCCAGTCTAGGGAATATACCTTGGGAAAACTGAAAATCAAAAAGACACAGCCACCCCAAAATTTAGGGCTGCACTGCTTACAAGGACCTCAACTTGGGTACACCTTAAATATCCCAGGAAATATAAAAATGGTTCAAAAAATTGTGGTACTTACGTACGATGGAATATCCCTCAGCCATGAAATCAATGTCATAAGACCAGTAGCAGCAAAATGGGTGGATTCAGGTACGATGATTCTAAGTGAAATAAGTCACACAGAAAAAGAAACTTATCATAAGATATCACTTATGAAGATCCTGTAAACATGGCTACACTTGAACTGAGTTAGGAAAGAGAACAGTGTCTCACATTTAGAAAACACTCTTATGCCTGCTTAAGGGGGAAGGAGAGGTGGGGTGATGCATAAAACCAGAGTTTGATATAAGCACAGGTACCGTTCCAAAAACCAACTATGGAATAGACAAGACCTACACCTTCCTCAGTGAAAGGGACTCAAAACCCCATATTTCCCGCAGAGGAATATATCTGACTAGTAAGAATCTTAAAACCTATGTATTGATATGTCTCCGTAAGGGAATCAAGTGTGTCTAGACTGGGATAAATATGGCAGCGAGAATCAGCTCAAACCCACTATAAAAAGGAATTTCAAAAATAAAACAAAAAAACTGGGAAATTCTTTACAATTCCTTCAGGGTCTCTGATGAAACCTGAAATGACCCTATCTACAATGACAGCTGGATGTGGCATAAGGCTGGACACTTGGGACTGAGAGGATTGGTGAGATTGGGTGAGCAAATGCAGACCCTTTAAAGCAATAATGCATGGCACACATTCCATGGGTCCCAACTCTCCAGGTTGAAGGGAATATTACTACAGATATAACATGTACGGGAATCCTAGAGAACGGACACACTGTGAATACGAAAGGTTTCTAAAACTCAACGAATAGTCCCTCTCCTGGTGCTCCGGTTTGACTTTCCATCTGCTTTATTATCAACCTCCCAACTTGGAGAGACAACCCCTTTAACCTCCTGGTTCGCACAGGTTGCCAATTTGGCAGAGGATGAAAGGGAAGAGGGAGAACCAATGAGAGAGTAGCTGTTAGGCCTTTGGACGGGCACATATCACTGTAATTTCCCGGCAGGAAGAAGAATTAACCAAAGTCTCAGCCACCCACCGGGAATCAGTATAGATCCTGAACCAAAATTTTGGACTTGCGGTCAGCTCACCAAAAACGAGTTGAAAAATGGAGCTCAGGGGCACAGCAATTCACAAACTGGCCGAGTAATAAAGGACAACTATCGTCCAAAAATCTGTTGAGGGAAGGCAACGAGGCGGACTTGAAAGCGAGGCAGAATAGCAGGAAACAGATTTCCAGAGGTACGTTGGAATCGCCTTTAAAGCACAGGAAGAGGGGCACAACTTCGACAATGATGCACTTGGCCAAAAAGGGCGTATGCGTTTTCTCCTGAATATATTCAGGAGAAAACGCATACGCCCTTTTTGGCCAAGCAAGCAAGCGGGCAATGCAAATCTGAACTACAAAGAAGTATCACTTCCCACCGGTCAAAAGGGACATCCACAAAATGTGTAAAAACCAGAAAGGCAAGACAGGCCCTGGAGAACAGGGAGCCGTGTTATGCTGATGGGCGGGATGTAAATTGCCAACTGCCTCTCTGGAGGAGTGCATTGTGTTCCCTAAAACAAGTAAACAACAGAGCTACAGAGCCAAGGGCACTTCCAGTCTAGGGAATATACCTTGGGAAAACTGAAAATCAAAAAGACACAGCCACCCCAAAATTTAGGGCTGCACTGCTTACAAGGACCTCAACTTGGGTACACCTTAAATATCCCAGGAAATATAAAAATGGTTCAAAAAATTGTGGTACTTACGTACGATGGAATATCCCTCAGCCATGAAATCAATGTCATAAGACCAGTAGCAGCAAAATGGGTGGATTCAGGTACGATGATTCTAAGTGAAATAAGTCACACAGAAAAAGAAACTTATCATAAGATATCACTTATGAAGATCCTGTAAACATGGCTACACTTGAACTGAGTTAGGAAAGAGAACAGTGTCTCTCATTTAGAAAACACTCTTATGCCTGCTTAAGGGGGAAGGAGAGGTGGGGTGATGCATAAAACCAGAGTTTGATATAAGCACAGGTACCGTTCCAAAAACCAACTATGGAATAGACAAGACCTACACCTTCCTCAGTGAAAGGGACTCAAAACCCCATATTTCCCGCAGAGGAATATATCTGACTAGTAAGAATCTTAAAACCTATGTATTGATATGTCTCCGTAAGGGAATCAAGTGTGTCTAGACTGGGATAAATATGGCAGCGAGAATCAGCTCAAACCCACTATAAAAAGGAATTTCAAAAATAAAACAAAAAAACTGGGAAATTCTTTACAATTCCTTCAGGGTCTCTGATGAAACCTGAAATGACCCTATCTACAATGACAGCTGGATGTGGCATAAGGCTGGACACTTGGGACTGAGAGGATTGGTGAGATTGGGTGAGCAAATGCAGACCCTTTAAAGCAATAATGCATGGCACACATTCCATGGGTCCCAACTCTCCAGGTTGATGGGAATATTACTACAGATATAACATGTACGGGAATCCTAGAGAACGGACACACTGTGAATATGAAAGGTTTCTAAAACTCAACGAATAGTCCCTCTCCTGGTGCTCCGGTTTGACTTTCCATCTGCTTTATTATCAACCTCCCAACTTGGAGAGACAGCCCCTTTAACCTCCTGGTTCGCACAGGTTGCCAATTTGGCAGAGGATGAAAGGGAAGAGGGAGAACCAATGAGAGAGTAGCTGTTAGGCATTTGGACGGGCACATAACACTGTAATTTCCCGGCAGGAAGAAGAATTAACCAAAGTCTCAGCCACCCACCGGGAATCAGTATAGATCCTGAACCAAAATTTTGGACTTGCGGTCAGCTCACCAAAAACGAGTTGAAAAATGGAGCTCAGGGGCACAGCAATTCACAAACTGGCCGAGTAATAAAGGACAACTATCGTCCAAAAATCTGTTGAGGGAAGGCAACGAGGCGGACTTGAAAGCGAGGCAGAATAGCAGGAAACAGATTTCCAGAGGTACGTTGGAATCGCCTTTAAAGCACAGGAAGAGGGGCACAACTTCGACAATGATGCGCTTGGACAAAAAGGGCGTATGCGTTTTCTCCTGAATATATTCAGGAGAAAACGCATACGCCCTTTTTGGCCAAGCAAGCAAGCGGGCAATGCAAATCTGCACTACAAAGAAGTGTCACTTCCCACCGGTCAAAAGGGACATCCACAAAATGTGTAAAAACCAGAAAGGAAAGACAGGCCCTGGAGAACAGGGAGCCTTGTTATGCTGATGGGCGGGATGTAAATTGCCAACTGCCTCTCTGGAGGAGTGCATTGTGTTCCCTAAAACAAGTAAACAACAGAGCTACAGAGCCAAGGGCACTTCCAGTCTAGGGAATATACCTTGGGAAAACTGAAAATCAAAAAGACACAGCCACCCCAAAATTTAGGGCTGCACTGCTTACAAGGACCTCAACTTGGGTACACCTTAAATATCCCAGGAAATATAAAAATGGTTCAAAAAATTGTGGTACTTACGTACGATGGAATATCCCTCAGCCATGAAATCAATGTCATAAGACCAGTAGCAGCAAAATGGGTGGATTCAGGTACGATGATTCTAAGTGAAATAAATCACACAGAAAAAGAAACTTATCATAAGATATCACTTATGAAGATCCTGTAAACATGGCTACACTTGAACTGAGTTAGGAAAGAGAACAGTGTCTCTCATTTAGAAAACACTCTTATGCCTGCTTAAGGGGGAAGGAGAGGTGGGGTGATGCATAAAACCAGAGTTTGATATAAGCACAGGTACCGTTCCAAAAACCAACTATGGAATAGACAAGACCTACACCTTCCTCAGTGAAAGGGACTCAAAACCCCATATTTCCCGCAGAGGAATATATCTGACTAGTAAGAATCTTAAAACCTATGTATTGATATGTCTCCGTAAGGGAATCAAGTGTGTCTAGACTGGGATAAATATGGCAGCGAGAATCAGCTCAAACCCACTATAAAAAGGAATTTCAAAAATAAAACAAAAAAACTGGGAAATTCTTTACAATTCCTTCAGGGTCTCTGATGAAACCTGAAATGACCCTATCTACAATGACAGCTGGATGTGGCATAAGGCTGGACACTTGGGACTGAGAGGATTGGTGAGATTGGGTGAGCAAATGCAGACCCTTTAAAGCAATAATGCATGGCACACATTCCATGGGTCCCAACTCTCCAGGTTGATGGGAATATTACTACAGATATAACATGTACGGGAATCCTAGAGAACGGACACACTGTGAATATGAAAGGTTTCTAAAACTCAACGAATAGTCCCTCTCCTGGTGCTCCGGTTTGACTTTCCATCTGCTTTATTATCAACCTCCCAACTTGGAGAGACAGCCCCTTTAACCTCCTGGTTCGCACAGGTTGCCAATTTGGCAGAGGATGAAAGGGAAGAGGGAGAACCAATGAGAGAGTAGCTGTTAGGCATTTGGACGGGCACATAACACTGTAATTTCCCGGCAGGAAGAAGAATTAACCAAAGTCTCAGCCACCCACCGGGAATCAGTATAGATCCTGAACCAAAATTTTGGACTTGCGGTCAGCTCACCAAAAACGAGTTGAAAAATGGAGCTCAGGGGCACAGCAATTCACAAACTGGCCGAGTAATAAAGGACAACTATCGTCCAAAAATCTGTTGAGGGAAGGCAACGAGGCGGACTTGAAAGCGAGGCAGAATAGCAGGAAACAGATTTCCAGAGGTACGTTGGAATCGCCTTTAAAGCACAGGAAGAGGGGCACAACTTCGACAATGATGCGCTTGGACAAAAAGGGCGTATGCGTTTTCTCCTGAATATATTCAGGAGAAAACGCATACGCCCTTTTTGGCCAAGCAAGCAAGCGGGCAATGCAAATCTGCACTACAAAGAAGTGTCACTTCCCACCGGTCAAAAGGGACATCCACAAAATGTGTAAAAACCAGAAAGGAAAGACAGGCCCTGGAGAACAGGGAGCCTTGTTATGCTGATGGGCGGGATGTAAATTGCCAACTGCCTCTCTGGAGGAGTGCATTGTGTTCCCTAAAACAAGTAAACAACAGAGCTACAGAGCCAAGGGCACTTCCAGTCTAGGGAATATACCTTGGGAAAACTGAAAATCAAAAAGACACAGCCACCCCAAAATTTAGGGCTGCACTGCTTACAAGGACCTCAACTTGGGTACACCTTAAATATCCCAGGAAATATAAAAATGGTTCAAAAAATTGTGGTACTTACGTACGATGGAATATCCCTCAGCCATGAAATCAATGTCATAAGACCAGTAGCAGCAAAATGGGTGGATTCAGGTACGATGATTCTAAGTGAAATAAATCACACAGAAAAAGAAACTTATCATAAGATATCACTTATGAAGATCCTGTAAACATGGCTACACTTGAACTGAGTTAGGAAAGAGAACAGAGTCTCACATTTAGAAAACACTCTTATGCCTGCTTAAGGGGGAAGGAGAGGTGGGGTGATGCATAAAACCAGAGTTTGATATAAGCACAGGTACCGTTCCAAAAACCAACTATGGAATAGACAAGACCTACACCTTCCTCAGTGAAAGGGACTCAAAATCCCATATTTCCCGCAGAGGAATATATCTGACTAGTAAGAATCTTAAAACCTATGTATTGATATGTCTCCGTAAGGGAATCAAGTGTGTCTAGACTGGGATAAATATGGCAGCGAGAATCAGCTCAAACCCACTATAAAAAGGAATTTCAAAAATAAAACAAAAAAACTGGGAAATTCTTTACAATTCCTTCAGGGTCTCTGATGAAACCTGAAATGACCCTATCTACAATGACAGCTGGATGTGGCATAAGGCTGGACACTTGGGACTGAGAGGATTGGTGAGATTGGGTGAGCAAATGCAGACCCTTTAAAGCAATAATGCATGGCACACATTCCATGGGTCCCAACTCTCCAGGTTGAAGGGAATATTACTACAGATATAACATGTACGGGAATCCTAGAGAACGGACACACTGTGAATACGAAAGGTTTCTAAAACTCAACGAATAGTCCCTCTCCTGGTGCTCCGGTTTGACTTTCCATCTGCTTTATTATCAACCTCCCAACTTGGAGAGACAGCCCCTTTAACCTCCTGGGTCACACAGGTTGCCAATTCGGCAGAGGATGAAAGGGAAGAGGGAGAACCAATGAGAGAGTAGCTGTTAGGCCTTTGGACGGGCACATATCACTGTAATTTCCCGGCAGGAAGAAGAATTAACCAAAGTCTCAGCCACCCACCGGGAATCAGTATAGATCCTGAACCAAAATTTTGGACTTGCGGTCAGCTCACCAAAAACGAGTTGAAAAATGGAGCTCAGGGGCACAGCAATTCACAAACTGGAAGAGTAATAAAGGACAACTATCGTCCAAAAATCTGTTGAGGGAAGGCAACGAGGCGGACTTGAAAGCGAGGCAGAATAGCAGGAAACAGATTTCAAGAGGTACGTTGGAATCGCCTTTAAAGCACAGGAAGAGGGGCACAACTTCGACAATGATGCACTTGGCCAAAAAGGGCGTATGCGTTTTCTCCTGAATATATTCAGGAGAAAACGCATACGCCCTTTTTGGCCAAGCAAGCAAGCGGGCAATGCAAATCTGCACTACAAAGAAGTATCACTTCCCACCGGTCAAAAGGGACATCCACAAAATGTGTAAAAACCAGAAAGGCAAGACAGGCCCTGGAGAACAGGGAGCCTTGTTATGTTGATGGGCGGGATGTAAATTGCCAACTGCCTCTCTGGAGGAGTTCATTGTGTTCCCTAAAACAAGTAAACAACAGAGCTACAGAGCCAAGGGCACTTCCAGTCTAGGGAATATACCTGGGAAAAACTGAAAATCAATAAGACAGAGCCACCCCAATATTTAGGGCTGCACTGCTTACAAGGACCTCAACTTGGGTACACCTTAAATATCCCAGGAAATATAAAATTGGTTCAAAAATTGTGGTACTTACGTATGATGGAATATCCCTCAGCCATGAAATCAATGTCATAAGACCAGTAGCAGCAAAATGGGTGGATTCAGGTACGATGATTCTAAGTGAAATAAGTCACAGAGAAAAAGAAACATATCATAAGTTATCACTTATGAAGATCCTGTAAACATGGCTACACTTGAACTGAGTTAGGAAAGAGAACAGTGTCTCACATTTAGAAAACACTCTTATGCCTGCTTAAGGGGGAAGGAGAGGTGGGGTGATGCATAAAACCAGAGTTTGATATAAGCACAGGTACCGTTCCAAAAACCAGCTATGGAATAGACAAGACCTACACCTTCCTCAGTGAAAGGGACTCAAAACCCCATATTTCCCGCAGAGGAATATATCTGACTAGTAAGAATCTTAAAACCTATGTATTGATATGTCTCCGTAAGGGAATCAAGTGTGTCTAGACTGGCATAAACATGGCAGCGAGAATCAGCTCAAACCCACTATAAAAAGGAATTTCAAAAACAAAACAAAAAAAACTGGGAAATTCTTTACAATTCCTTCAGGGTCTCTGATGAAACCTGAAATGACCCTATCTACAATGACAGCTGGATGTGGCATAAGGATGGACACTTGGGACTGAGAGGATTGGTGAGATTCGGTGAGCAAATGCAGACCCTTTAAAGCAATAATGCATGGCACACATTCCATGGGTCCCAACTCTCCAGGTTGAAGGGAATATTACTACAGATATAACATGTACGGGAATCCTAGAGAACGGACACACTGTGAATACGAAAGGTTTCTAAATCTCAACGAATAGTCCCTCTCCTGGTGCTCTGGTTTGACTTTCCATCTGCTTTATTATCAACCTCCCAACTTGGAGAGACAGCCCCTTTAACCTCCTGGTTCGCACAGGTTGCCAATTTGGCAGAGGATGAAAGGGAAGAGGGAGAACCAATGAGAGAGTAGCTGTTAGGCATTTGGATGGGCACATATCACTGTAATTTCCCGGCAGGAAGAAGAATTAACCAAAGTCTCAGCCACCCACCGGGAATCAGTATAGATCCTGAACCAAAATTTTGGACTTGCGGTCAGCTCACCAAAAACGAGTTGAAAAATGGAGCTCAGGGGCACAGCAATTCACAAACTGGCCGAGTAATAAAGGACAACTATCGTCCAAAAATCTGTTGAGGGAAGGCAATGAGGCGGACTTGAAAGCGTGGCAGAATAGCAGGAAACAGATTTCAAGAGGTACGTTGGAATCGCCTTTAAAGCACAGGAAGAGGGGCACAACTTCGACAATGATGCACTTGGCCAAAAAGGGCGTATGCGTTTTCTCCTGAATATATTCAGGAGAAAACGCATACGCCCTTTTTGGCCAAGCAAGCAAGCGGGCAATGCAAATCTGCACTACAAAGAAGTATCACTTCCCACCAGTCAAAAGGGACATCCACAAAATGTGTAAAAACCAGAAAGGCAAGACAGGCCCTGGAGAACAGGGTGCCTTGTTATGCTGATGGGCGGGATGTAAATTGCCAACTGCCTCTCTGGAGGAGTGCATTGTGTTCCCTAAAACAAGTAAACAACAGAGCTACAGAGCCAAGGGCACTTCCAGTCTAGGGAATATACCTTGGGAAAACTGAAAATCAAAAAGACACAGCCACCCCAAAATTTAGGGCTGCACTGCTTACAAGGACCTCAACTTGGGTACACCTTAAATATCCCAGGAAATATAAAAATGGTTCAAAAAATTGTGGTACTTACGTACGATGGAATATCCCTCAGCCATGAAATCAATGTCATAAGACCAGTAGCAGCAAAATGGGTGGATTCAGGTACGATGATTCTAAGTGAAATAAGTCACACAGAAAAAGAAACTTATCATAAGATATCACTTATGAAGATCCTGTAAACATGGCTACACTTGAACTGAGTTAGGAAAGAGAACAGTGTCTCACATTTAGAAAACACTCTTATGCCTGCTTAAGGGGGAAGGAGTGGTGGGGTGATGCATAAAACCAGAGTTTGATATAAGCACAGGTACCGTTCCAAAAACCAACTATGGAATAGACAAGACCTACACCTTCCTCAGTGAAAGGGACTCAAAACCCCATATTTCCCGCAGAGGAATATATCTGACTAGTAAGAATCTTAAAACCTATGTATTGATATGTCTCCGTAAGGGAATCAAGTGTGTCTAGACTGGGATAAATATGGCAGCGAGAATCAGCTCAAACCCACTATAAAAAGGAATTTCAAAAATAAAACAAAAAAACTGGGAAATTCTTTACAATTCCTTCAGGGTCTCTGATGAAACCTGAAATGACCCTATCTACAATGACAGCTGGATGTGGCATAAGGCTGGACACTTGGGACTGAGAGGATTGGTGAGATTGGGTGAGCAAATGCAGACCCTTTAAAGCAATAATGCATGGCACACATTCCATGGGTCCCAACTCTCCAAGTTGAAGGGAATATTACTACAGATATAACATGTACGGGAATCCTAGAGAACGGACACACTGTGAATACGAAAGGTTTCTAAAACTCAACGAATAGTCCCTCTCCTGGTGCTCCGGTTTGACTTTCCATCTGCTTTATTATCAACCTCCCAACTTGGAGAGACAGCCCCTTTAACCTCCTGGTTCGCACAGGTTGCCAATTTGGCAGAGGATGAAAGGGAAGAGGGAGAACCAATGAGAGAGTAGCTGTTAGGCATTTGGACGGGCACATATCACTGTAATTTCCCGGCAGGAAGAAGAATTAACCAAAGTCTCAGCCACCCACCGGGAATCAGTATAGATCCTGAACCAAAATTTTGGACTTGCGGTCAGCTCACCAAAAACGAGTTGAAAAATGGAGCTCAGGGGCACAGCAATTCACAAACTGGCCGAGTAATAAAGGACAACTATCGTCCAAAAATCTGTTGAGGGAAGGCAACGAGGCGGACTTGAAAGCGAGGCAGAATAGCAGGAAACAGATTTCCAGAGGTACGTTGGAATCGCCTTTAAAGCACAGGAAGAGGGGCACAACTTCGACAATGATGCACTTGGCCAAAAAGGGCGTATGCGTTTTCTCCTGAATATATTCAGGAGAAAACGCATACGCCCTTTTTGGCCAAGCAAGCAAGCGGGCAATGCAAATCTGAACTACAAAGAAGTATCACTTCCCACCGGTCAAAAGGGACATCCACAAAATGTGTAAAAACCAGAAAGGCAAGACAGGCCCTGGAGAACAGGGAGCCTTGTTATGCTGATGGGCGGGATGTAAATTGCCAACTGCCTCTCTGGAGGAGTGCATTTTGTTCCCTAAAACAAGTAAAGAACAGAGCTACAGAGCCAAGGGCACTTCCAGTCTAGGGAATATACCTTGGGAAAACTGAAAATCAAAAAGACACAGCCACGCCAAAATTTAGGGCTGCACTGCTTACAAGGACCTCAACTTGGGTACACCTTAAATATCCCAGGAAATATAAAAATGGTTCAAAAAATTGTGGTACTTACGTACGATGGAATATCCCTCAGCCATGAAATCAATGTCATAAGACCAGTAGCAGCAAAATGGGTGGATTCAGGTACGATGATTCTAAGTGAAATAAGTCACACAGAAAAAGTAACTTATCATAAGATATCACTTATGAAGATCCTGTAAACATGGCTACACTTGAACTGAGTTAGGAAAGAGAACAGTGTCTCACATTTAGAAAACACTCTTATGCCTGCTTAAGGGGGAAGGAGAGGTGGGGTGATGCATAAAACCAGAGTTTGATATAAGCACAGGTACCGTTCCAAAAACCAACTATGGAATAGACAAGACCTACACCTTCCTCAGCGAAAGGGACTCAAAACCCCATATTTCCCGCAGAGGAAAATATCTGACTAGTAAGAATCTTAAAACCTATGTATTGATATGTCTCCGTAAGGGAATCAAGTGTGTCTAGACTGGCATAAACATGGCAGCGAGAATCAGCTCAAACCCACTATAAAAAGGAATTTCAAAAATAAAACAAAAAAACTGGGAAATTCTTTACAATTCCTTCAGGGTCTCTGATGAAACCTGAAATGACCCTATCTACAATGACAGCTGGAGGTGGCATAAGGCTTCACACTTGGGACTGAGAGGATTGGTGAGATTGGGTGAGCAAATGCAGACCCTTTAAAGCAATAATGCATGGCACACATTCCATGGGTCCCAACTCTCCAGGTTGAAGGGAATATTACTACAGATATAACATGTACGGGAATCCTAGAGAACGGACACACTGTGAATACGAAAGGTTTCTAAAACTCAACGAATAGTCCCTCTCCTGGTGCTCCGGTTTGACTTTCCATCTGCTTTATTATCAACCTCCCAACTTGGAGAGACAGCCCCTTTAACCTCCTGGTTCGCACAGGTTGCCAATTTGGCAGAGGATGAAAGGGAAGAGGGAGAACCAATGAGAGAGTAGCTGTTAGGCATTTGGACGGGCACATATCACTGTAATTTCCCGGCAGGAAGAAGAATTAACCAAAGTCTCAGCCACCCACCGGGAATCAGTATAGATCCTGAACCAAAATTTTGGACTTGCGGTCAGCTCACCAAAAACGAGTTGAAAAATGGAGCTCAGGGGCACAGCAATTCACAAACTGGCCGAGTAATAAAGGAAAACTATCGTCCAAAAATCTGTTGAGGGAAGGCAATGAGGCGGAGTTGAAAGCGTGGCAGAATAGCAGGAAACAGATTTCAAGAGGTACGTTGGAATCGCCTTTAAAGCACAGGAAGAGGGGCACAACTTCGACAATGATGCACTTGGCCAAAAAGGGCGTATGCGTTTTCTCCTGAATATATTCAGGAGAAAACGCATACGCCCTTTTTGGCCAAGCAAGCAAGTGGGCAATGCAAATCTGCACTACAAAGAAGTATCACTTCCCACCGGTCAAAAGGGACATCCACAAAATGTGTAAAAACCAGAAAGGCAAGACAGGCCCTGGAGAACAGGGTGCCTTGTTATGCTGATGGGCGGGATGTAAATTGCCAACTGCCTCTCTGGAGGAGTGCATTGTGTTCCCTAAAACAAGTAAACAACAGAGCTACAGAGCCAAGGACACTTCCAGTCTAGGGAATATACCTTGGGAAAACTGAAAATCAAAAAGACACAGCCACCCCAAAATTTAGGGCTGCACTGCTTACAAGGACCTCAACTTGGGTACACCTTAAATATCCCAGGAAATATAAAAATGGTTCAAAAAATTGTGGTACTTACGTACGATGGAATATCCCTCAGCCATGAAATCAATGTCATAAGACCAGTAGCAGCAAAATGGGTGGATTCAGGTACGATGATTCTAAGTGAAATAAGTCACACAGAAAAAGAAACTTATCATAAGATATCACTTATGAAGATCCTGTAAACATGGCTAAACTTGAACTGAGTTAGGAAAGAGAACAGTGTCTCTCATTTAGAAAACACTCTTATGCCTGCTTAAGGGGGAAGGAGAGGTGGGGTGATGCATAAAACCAGAGTTTGATATAAGCACAGGTACCGTTCCAAAAACCAACTATGGAATAGACAAGACCTACACCTTCCTCAGTGAAAGGGACTCAAAACCCCATATTTCCCGCAGAGGAATATATCTGACTAGTAAGAATCTTAAAACCTATGTATTGATATGTCTCCGTAAGGGAATCAAGTTTGTCTAGACTGGGATAAATATGGCAGTGAGAATCAGCTCAAACCCACTATAAAAAGGAATTTCAAAAATAAAACAAAAAAACTGGGAAATTCTTTACAATTCCTTCAGGGTCTCTGATGAAACCTGAAATGACCCTATCTACAATGACAGCTGGATGTGGCATAAGGCTGGACACTTGGGACTGAGAGGATTGGTGAGATTGGGTGAGCAAATGCAGACCCTTTAAAGCAATAATGCATGGCACATTTTCCATGGGTCCCAACTCTCCATGTTGAAGGGAATATTACTACAGATATCAAATGTACGGGAATCCTAGAGAACGGACACACTGTGAATACGAAAGGTTTCTAAAACTCAACGAATAGTCCCTCTCCTGGTGCTCCGGTTTGACTTTCCATCTGCTTTATTATCAACCTCCCAACTTGGAGAGACAGCCCCTTTAACCTCCTGGTTCGCACAGGTTGCCAATTTGGCAGAGGATGAAAGGGAAGAGGGAGAACCAATGAGAGCGTAGCTGTTAGGCATTTGGACGGGCACATATCACTGTAATTTCCCGGCAGGAAGAAGAATTAACCAAAGTCTCAGCCACCCACCGGGAATCAGTATAGATCCTGAACCAAAATTTTGGACTTGCGGTCAGCTCACCAAAAACGAGTTGAAAAATGGAGCTCAGGGGCACAGCAATTCACAAACTGGCCGAGTAATAAAGGACAACTATCGTCCAAAAATCTGTTGAGGGAAGGCAACGAGGCGGACTTGAAAGCGAGGCAGAATAGCAGGAAACAGATTTCCAGAGGTACGTTGGAATCGCCTTTAAAGCACAGGAAGAGGGGCACAACTTCGACAATGATGCACTTGGCCAAAAAGGGCGTATGCGTTTTCTCCTGAATATATTCAGGAGAAAACGCATACGCCCTTTTTGGCCAAGCAAGCAAGCGGGCAATGCAAATCTGCACTACAAATAAGTATCACTTCCCACCGCTCAAAAGGGACATCCACAAAATGTGTAAAAACCAGAAAGGCAAGACAGGCCCTGGAGAACAGGGAGCCTTGTTATGCTGATGGGCCGGACGTAAATTGCCAACTGCCTCTCTGGAGGAGTGCATTGTGTTCCCTAAAACAAGTAAACAACAGAGCTACAGAGCCAAGGGCACTTCCAGTCTAGGGAATATACCTTGGGAAAACTGAAAATCAAAAAGACACAGCCACCCCAAAATTTAGGGCTGCACTGCTTACAAGGACCTCAACTTGGGTACACCTTAAATATCCCAGGAAATATAAAAATGGTTCAAAAAATTGTGGTACTTACGTACGATGGAATATCCCTCAGCCATGAAATCAATGTCATAAGACCAGTAGCAGCAAAATGGGTGGATTCAGGTACGATGATTCTAAGTGAAATAAGTCACACAGAAAAAGAAACTTATCATAAGATATCACTTATGAAGATCCTGTAAACATGGCTACACTTGAACTGAGTTAGGAAAGAGAACAGTGTCTCACATTTAGAAAACACTCTTATGCCTGCTTAAGGGGGAAGGAGTGGTGGGGTGATGCATAAAACCAGAGTTTGATATAAGCACAGGTACCGTTCCAAAAACCAACTATGGAATAGACAAGACCTACACCTTCCTCAGTGAAAGGGACTCAAAACCCCATATTTCCCGCAGAGGAATATATCTGACTAGTAAGAATCTTAAAACCTATGTATTGATATGTCTCCGTAAGGGAATCAAGTGTGTCTAGACTGGGATAAATATGGCAGCGAGAATCAGCTCAAACCCACTATAAAAAGGAATTTCAAAAATAAAACAAAAAAACTGGGAAATTCTTTACAATTCCTTCAGGGTCTCTGATGAAACCTGAAATGACCCTATCTACAATGACAGCTGGATGTGGCATAAGGCTGGACACTTGGGACTGAGAGGATTGGTGAGATTGGGTGAGCAAATGCAGACCCTTTAAAGCAATAATGCATGGCACACATTCCATGGGTCCCAACTCTCCAAGTTGAAGGGAATATTACTACAGATATAACATGTACGGGAATCCTAGAGAACGGACACACTGTGAATACGAAAGGTTTCTAAAACTCAACGAATAGTCCCTCTCCTGGTGCTCCGGTTTGACTTTCCATCTGCTTTATTATCAACCTCCCAACTTGGAGAGACAGCCCCTTTAACCTCCTGGTTCGCACAGGTTGCCAATTTGGCAGAGGATGAAAGGGAAGAGGGAGAACCAATGAGAGAGTAGCTGTTAGGCATTTGGACGGGCACATATCACTGTAATTTCCCGGCAGGAAGAAGAATTAACCAAAGTCTCAGCCACCCACCGGGAATCAGTATAGATCCTGAACCAAAATTTTGGACTTGCGGTCAGCTCACCAAAAACGAGTTGAAAAATGGAGCTCAGGGGCACAGCAATTCACAAACTGGCCGAGTAATAAAGGACAACTATCGTCCAAAAATCTGTTGAGGGAAGGCAACGAGGCGGACTTGAAAGCGAGGCAGAATAGCAGGAAACAGATTTCCAGAGGTACGTTGGAATCGCCTTTAAAGCACAGGAAGAGGGGCACAACTTCGACAATGATGCACTTGGCCAAAAAGGGCGTATGCGTTTTCTCCTGAATATATTCAGGAGAAAACGCATACGCCCTTTTTGGCCAAGCAAGCAAGCGGGCAATGCAAATCTGAACTACAAAGAAGTATCACTTCCCACCGGTCAAAAGGGACATCCACAAAATGTGTAAAAACCAGAAAGGCAAGACAGGCCCTGGAGAACAGGGAGCCTTGTTATGCTGATGGGCGGGATGTAAATTGCCAACTGCCTCTCTGGAGGAGTGCATTTTGTTCCCTAAAACAAGTAAAGAACAGAGCTACAGAGCCAAGGGCACTTCCAGTCTAGGGAATATACCTTGGGAAAACTGAAAATCAAAAAGACACAGCCACGCCAAAATTTAGGGCTGCACTGCTTACAAGGACCTCAACTTGGGTACACCTTAAATATCCCAGGAAATATAAAAATGGTTCAAAAAATTGTGGTACTTACGTACGATGGAATATCCCTCAGCCATGAAATCAATGTCATAAGACCAGTAGCAGCAAAATGGGTGGATTCAGGTACGATGATTCTAAGTGAAATAAGTCACACAGAAAAAGTAACTTATCATAAGATATCACTTATGAAGATCCTGTAAACATGGCTACACTTGAACTGAGTTAGGAAAGAGAACAGTGTCTCACATTTAGAAAACACTCTTATGCCTGCTTAAGGGGGAAGGAGAGGTGGGGTGATGCATAAAACCAGAGTTTGATATAAGCACAGGTACCGTTCCAAAAACCAACTATGGAATAGACAAGACCTACACCTTCCTCAGTGAAAGGGACTCAAAACCCCATATTTCCCGCAGAGGAATATATCTGACTAGTAAGAATCTTAAAACCTATGTATTGATATGTCTCCGTAAGGGAATCAAGTGTGTCTAGACTGGGATAAATATGGCAGCGAGAATCAGCTCAAACCCACTATAAAAAGGAATTTCAAAAATAAAACAAAAAAAACTGGGAAATTCTTTACAATTCCTTCAGGGTCTCTGATGAAACCTGAAATGACCCTATCTACAAAGACAGCTGGATGTGGCATAAGGCTGGACACTTGTGACTGAGAGGATTGGTGAGATTGGGTGAGCAAATGCAGACCCTTTAAAGCAATAATGCATGGCACACATTCCATGGGTCCCAACTCTCCAGGTTGAAGGGAATATTACTACAGATATAACATGTACGGGAATACTAGAGAACGGACACACTGTGAATACGAAAGGTTTCTAAAACTCAACGAATAGTCCCTCTCGTGGTGCTCTGGTTTGACTTTCCATCCGCTTTATTATCAACCTCCCAACTTGGAGAGACAGCCTCTTTAACCTCCTGGTTCGCACAGGTTGCCAATTTGGCAGAGGATGAAAGGGAAGAGGGAGAACCAATGAGAGAGTAGCTGTTAGGCATTTGGACGGGCTCATATCACTGTAATTTCCCGGCAGGAAGAATAATTAACCGAAGTCTCAGCCACCCACCGGGAATCAGTATAGATCCTGAACCAAAATTTTGGACTTGCGGTCAGCTCACCAAAAACGAGTTGAAAAATGGAGCTCAGGGGCACAGCAATTCACAAACTGGCCGAGTAATAAAGGACAACTATCGTCCAAAAATCTGTTGAGGGAAGGCAACGAGGCGGACTTGAAAGCGAGGCAGAATAGCAGGAAACAGATTTCCAGAGGTACGTTGGAATCGCCTTTAAAGCACAGGAAGAGGGGCACAACTTCGACAATGATGCACTTGGCCAAAAAGGGCGTATGCGTTTTCTCCTGAATATATTCAGGAGAAAACGCATACGCCCTTTTTGGCCAAGCAAGCAAGCGGGCAATGCAAATCTGAACTACAAAGAAGTATCACTTCCCACCGGTCAAAAGGGACATCCACAAAATGTGTAAAAACCAGAAAGGCAAGACAGGCCCTGGAGAACAGGGAGCCTTGTTATGCTGATGGGCGGGATGTAAATTGCCAACTGCCTCTCTGGAGGAGTGCATTTTGTTCCCTAAAACAAGTAAAGAACAGAGCTACAGAGCCAAGGGCACTTCCAGTCTAGGGAATATACCTTGGGAAAACTGAAAATCAAAAAGACACAGCCACGCCAAAATTTAGGGCTGCACTGCTTACAAGGACCTCAACTTGGGTACACCTTAAATATCCCAGGAAATATAAAAATGGTTCAAAAAATTGTGGTACTTACGTACGATGGAATATCCCTCAGCCATGAAATCAATGTCATAAGACCAGTAGCAGCAAAATGGGTGGATTCAGGTACGATGATTCTAAGTGAAATAAGTCACACAGAAAAAGTAACTTATCATAAGATATCACTTATGAAGATCCTGTAAACATGGCTACACTTGAACTGAGTTAGGAAAGAGAACAGTGTCTCACATTTAGAAAACACTCTTATGCCTGCTTAAGGGGGAAGGAGAGGTGGGGTGATGCATAAAACCAGAGTTTGATATAAGCACAGGTACCGTTCCAAAAACCAACTATGGAATAGACAAGACCTACACCTTCCTCAGTGAAAGGGACTCAAAACCCCATATTTCCCGCAGAGGAATATATCTGACTAGTAAGAATCTTAAAACCTATGTATTGATATGTCTCCGTAAGGGAATCAAGTGTGTCTAGACTGGGATAAATATGGCAGCGAGAATCAGCTCAAACCCACTATAAAAAGGAATTTCAAAAATAAAACAAAAAAAACTGGGAAATTCTTTACAATTCCTTCAGGGTCTCTGATGAAACCTGAAATGACCCTATCTACAAAGACAGCTGGATGTGGCATAAGGCTGGACACTTGTGACTGAGAGGATTGGTGAGATTGGGTGAGCAAATGCAGACCCTTTAAAGCAATAATGCATGGCACACATTCCATGGGTCCCAACTCTCCAGGTTGAAGGGAATATTACTACAGATATAACATGTACGGGAATCCTAGAGAACGGACACACTGTGAATACGAAAGGTTTCTAAAACTCAACGAATAGTCCCTCTCGTGGTGCTCTGGTTTGACTTTCCATCCGCTTTATTATCAACCTCCCAACTTGGAGAGACAGCCTCTTTAACCTCCTGGTTCGCACAGGTTGCCAATTTGGCAGAGGATGAAAGGGAAGAGGGAGAACCAATGAGAGAGTAGCTGTTAGGCATTTGGACGGGCTCATATCACTGTAATTTCCCGGCAGGAAGAATAATTAACCGAAGTCTCAGCCACCCACCGGGAATCAGTATAGATCCTGAACCAAAATTTTGGACTTGCGGTCAGCTCACCAAAAACGAGTTGAAAAATGGAGCTCAGGGGCACAGCAATTCACAAACTGGCCGAGTAATAAAGGACAACTATCGTCCAAAAATCTGTTGAGGGAAGGCAACGAGGCGGACTTGAAAGCGAGGCAGAATAGCAGGAAACAGATTTCCAGAGGTACGTTGGAATCGCCTTTAAAGCACAGGAAGAGGGGCACAACTTCGACAATGATGCACTTGGCCAAAAAGGGCGTATGCGTTTTCTCCTGAATATATTCAGGAGAAAACGCATACGCCCTTTTTGGCCAAGCAAGCAAGCGGGCAATGCAAATCTGAACTACAAAGAAGTATCACTTCCCACCGGTCAAAAGGGACATCCACAAAATGTGTAAAAACCAGAAAGGCAAGACAGGCCCTGGAGAACAGGGAGCCTTTTTATGCTGATGGGCCGGATGTAAATTGCCAACTGCCTCTCTGGAGGAGTGCATTGTGTTCCCTAAAACAAGTAAACAACAGAGCTACAGAGCCAAGGGCACTTCCAGTCTAGGGAATATACCTTGGGAAAACTGAAAATCAAAAAGACACAGCCACCCCAAAATTTAGGGCTGCACTGCTTACAAGGACCTCAACTTGGGTACACCTTAAATATCCCAGGAAATATAAAAATGGTTCAAAAAATTGTGGTACTTACGTACGATGGAATATCCCTCAGCCATGAAATCAATGTCATAAGACCAGTAGCAGCAAAATGGGTGGATTCAGGTACGATGATTCTAAGTGAAATAAGTCACACAGAAAAAGAAACTTATCATAAGATATCACTTATGAAGATCCTGTAAACATGGCTACACTTGAACTGAGTTAGGAAAGAGAACAGTGTCTCACATTTAGAAAACACTCTTATGCCTGCTTAAGGGGGAAGGAGAGGTGGGGTGATGCATAAAACCAGAGTTTGATATAAGCACAGGTACCGTTCCAAAAACCAACTATGGAATAGACAAGACCTACACCTTCCTCAGTGAAAGGGACTCAAAATCCCATATTTCCCGCAGAGGAATATATCTGACTAGTAAGAATCTTAAAACCTATGTATTGATATGTCTCCGTAAGGGAATCAAGTGTGTCTAGACTGGGATAAATATGGCAGCGAGAATCAGCTCAAACCCACTATAAAAAGGAATTTCAAAAATAAAACAAAAAAACTGGGAAATTCTTTAAAATTCCTTCAGGGTCTCTGATGAAACCTGAAATGACCCTATCTACAATGACAGCTGGATGTGGCATAAGGCTGGACACTTGGGACTGAGAGGATTGGTGAGATTGGGTGAGCAAATGCAGACCCTTTAAAGCAATAATGCATGGCACACATTCCATGGGTCCCAACTCTCCAGGTTGAAGGGAATATTACTACAGATATAACATGTACGGGAATCCTAGAGAACGGACACACTGTGAATACGAAAGGTTTCTAAAACTCAACGAATAGTCCCTCTCCTGGTGCTCCGGTTTGACTTTCCATCTGCTTTATTATCAACCTCCCAACTTGGAGAGACAGCCCCTTTAACCTCCTGGTTCGCACAGGTTGCCAATTTGGCAGAGGATGAAAGGGAAGAGGGAGAACCAATGAGAGAGTAGCTGTTAGGCATTTGGACGGGCACATATCACTGTAATTTCCCGGCAGGAAGAAGAATTAACCAAAGTCTCAGCCACCCACCGGGAATCAGTATAGATCCTGAACCAAAATTTTGGACTTGCGGTCAGCTCACCAAAAACGAGTTGAAAAATGGAGCTCAGGGGCACAGCAATTCACAAACTGGCCGAGTAATAAAGGACAACTATCGTCCAAAAATCTGTTGAGGGAAGGCAACGAGGCGGACTTGAAAGCGAGGCAGAATAGCAGGAAACAGATTTCCAGAGGTACGTTGGAATCGCCTTTAAAGCACAGGAAGAGGGGCACAACTTCGACAATGATGCACTTGGCCAAAAAGGGCGTATGCGTTTTCTCCTGAATATATTCAGGAGAAAACGCATACGCCCTTTTTGGCCAAGCAAGCAAGCGGGCAATGCAAATCTGAACTACAAAGAAGTATCACTTCCCACCGGTCAAAAGGGACATCCACAAAATGTGTAAAAACCAGAAAGGCAAGACAGGCCCTGGAGAACAGGGAGCCTTGTTATGCTGATGGGCGGGATGTAAATTGCCAACTGCCTCTCTGGAGGAGTGCATTGTGTTCCCTAAAACAAGTAAAGAACAGAGCTACAGAGCCAAGGGCACTTCCAGTCTAGGGAATATACCTTGGGAAAACTGAAAATCAAAAAGACACAGCCACCCCAAAATTTAGGGCTGCACTGCTTACAAGGACCTCAACTTGGGTACACCTTAAATATCCCAGGAAATATAAAAATGGTTCAAAAAATTGTGGTACTTACGTACGATGGAATATCCCTCAGCCATGAAATCAATGTCATAAGACCAGTAGCAGCAAAATGGGTGGATTCAGGTACGATGATTCTAAGTGAAATAAGTCACACAGAAAAAGAAACTTATCATAAGATATCACTTATGAAGATCCTGTAAACATGGCTACACTTGAACTGAGTTAGGAAAGAGAACAGTGTCTCACATTTAGAAAACACTCTTATGCCTGCTTAAGGGGGAAGGAGAGGTGGGGTGATGCATAAAACCAGAGTTTGATATAAGCACAGGTACCGTTCCAAAAACCAACTATGGAATAGACAAGACCTACACCTTCCTCAGTGAAAGGGACTCAAAACCCCATATTTCCCGCAGAGGAATATATCTGACTAGTAAGAATCTTAAAACCTATGTATTGATATGTCTCCGTAAGGGAATCAAGTGTGTCTAGACTGGGATAAATATGGCAGCGAGAATCAGCTCAAACCCACTATAAAAAGGAATTTCAAAAATAAAACAAAAAAACTGGGAAATTCTTTAAAATTCCTTCAGGGTCTCTGATGAAACCTGAAATGACCCTATCTACAATGACAGCTGGATGTGGCATAAGGCTGGACACTTGGGACTGAGAGGATTGGTGAGATTGGGTGAGCAAATGCAGACCCTTTAAAGCAATAATGCATGGCACACATTCCATGGGTCCCAACTCTCCAGGTTGAAGGGAATATTACTACAGATATAACATGTACGGGAATCCTAGAGAACGGACACACTGTGAATACGAAAGGTTTCTAAAACTCAACGAATGGTCCGTCTCCTGGTGCTCCGGTTTGACTTTCCATCCGCTTTATTATCAACCTCCCAACTTGGAGAGACAGCCCCTTTAACCTCCTGGTTCGCACAGGTTGCCAATTTGGCAGAGGATGAAAGGGAAGAGGGAGAACCAATGAGAGAGTAGCTGTTAGGCATTTGGACGGGCACATATCACTGTAATTTCCCGGCAGGAAGAAGAATTAACCGAAGTCTCAGCCACCCACCGGGAATCAGTATAGATCCTGAACCAAAATTTTGGACTTGCGGTCAGCTCACCAAAAACGAGTTGAAAAATGGAGCTCAGGGGCACAGCAATTCACAAACTGGCCGAGTAATAAAGGACAACTATCGTCCAAAAATCTGTTGAGGGAAGGCAACGAGGCGGACTTGAAAGCGAGGCAGAATAGCAGGAAACAGATTTCCAGAGGTACGTTGGAATCGCCTTTAAAGCACAGGAAGAGGGGCACAACTTCGACAATGATGCACTTGGCCAAAAAGGGCGTATGCGTTTTCTCCTGAATATATTCAGGAGAAAACGCATACGCCCTTTTTGGCCAAGCAAGCAAGCGGGCAATGCAAATCTGAACTACAAAGAAGTATCACTTCCCACCGGTCAAAAGGGACATCCACAAAATGTGTAAAAACCAGAAAGGCAAGACAGGCCCTGGAGAACAGGGAGCCTTTTTATGCTGATGGGCCGGATGTAAATTGCCAACTGCCTCTCTGGAGGAGTGCATTGTGTTCCCTAAAACAAGTAAACAACAGAGCTACAGAGCCAAGGGCACTTCCAGTCTAGGGAATATACCTTGGGAAAACTGAAAATCAAAAAGACACAGCCACCCCAAAATTTAGGGCTGCACTGCTTACAAGGACCTCAACTTGGGTACACCTTAAATATCCCAGGAAATATAAAAATGGTTCAAAAAATTGTGGTACTTACGTACGATGGAATATCCCTCAGCCATGAAATCAATGTCATAAGACCAGTAGCAGCAAAATGGGTGGATTCAGGTACGATGATTCTAAGTGAAATAAGTCACACAGAAAAAGAAACTTATCATAAGATATCACTTATGAAGATCCTGTAAACATGGCTACACTTGAACTGAGTTAGGAAAGAGAACAGTGTCTCACATTTAGAAAACACTCTTATGCCTGCTTAAGGGGGAAGGAGAGGTGGGGTGATGCATAAAACCAGAGTTTGATATAAGCACAGGTACCGTTCCAAAAACCAACTATGGAATAGACAAGACCTACACCTTCCTCAGTGAAAGGGACTCAAAACCCCATATTTCCCGCAGAGGAATATATCTGACTAGTAAGAATCTTAAAACCTATGTATTGATATGTCTCCGTAAGGGAATCAAGTGTGTCTAGACTGGGATAAATATGGCAGCGAGAATCAGCTCAAACCCACTATAAAAAGGAATTTCAAAAATAAAACAAAAAAACTGGGAAATTCTTTAAAATTCCTTCAGGGTCTCTGATGAAACCTGAAATGACCCTATCTACAATGACAGCTGGATGTGGCATAAGGCTGGACACTTGGGACTGAGAGGATTGGTGAGATTGGGTGAGCAAATGCAGACCCTTTAAAGCAATAATGCATGGCACACATTCCATGGGTCCCAACTCTCCAGGTTGAAGGGAATATTACTACAGATATAACATGTACGGGAATCCTAGAGAACGGACACACTGTGAATACGAAAGGTTTCTAAAACTCAACGAATGGTCCGTCTCCTGGTGCTCTGGTTTGACTTTCCATCTGCTTTATTATCAACCTCCCAACTTGGAGAGACAGCCCCTTTAACCTCCTGGTTCGCACAGGTTGCCAATTTGGCAGAGGATGAAAGGGAAGAGGGAGAACCAATGAGAGAGTAGCTGTTAGGCATTTGGACGGGCACATATCACTGTAATTTCCCGGCAGGAAGAAGAATTAACCGAAGTCTCAGCCACCCACCGGGAATCAGTATAGATCCTGAACCAAAATTTTGGACTTGCGGTCAGCTCACCAAAAACGAGTTGAAAAATGGAGCTCAGGGGCACAGCAATTCACAAACTGGCCGAGTAAAAAAGGACAACTATCGTCCAAAAATCTGTTGAGGGAAGGAAACGAGGCGGACTTGAAAGCGAGGCAGAATAGCAGGAAACAGATTTCCAGAGGTACGTTGGAATCGCCTTTAAAGCACAGGAAGAGGGGCACAACTTCGACAATGATGCACTTGGCCAAAAAGGGCGTATGTGTTTTCTCCTGAATATATTCAGGAGAAAACGCATACGCCCTTTTTGGCCAAGCAAGCAAGCGGGCAATGCAAATCGGCACTACAAAGAAGTATCACTTCCCACCGGTCAAAAGGGACATCCACAAAATGTGTAAAAACCAGAAAGGCAAGACAGGCCCTGGAGAACAGGGAGCCTTGTTATGCTGATGGGCCGGATGTAAATTGCCAACTGCCTCTCTGGAGGAGTGCATTGTATTCCCTAAAACAAGTAAAGAACAGAGCTACAGAGCCAAGGGCACTTCCAGTCTAGGGAATATACCTTGGAAAAACTGAAAATCAAAAAGACTCAGCCACCCCAAAATTTAGGGCTGCACTGCTTACAAGGACCTCAACTTGGGTACACCTTAAATATCCCAGGAAATATAAAAATGGTTCAAAAAATTGTGGTACTTACGTACGATGGAATATCCCTCAGCCATGAAATCAATGTCATAAGACCAGTAGCAGCAAAATGGGTGGATTCAGGTACGATGATTCTAAGTGAAATAAGTCACACAGAAAAAGAAACTTATCATAAGATATCACTTATGAAGATCCTGTAAACATGGCTACACTTGAACTGAGTTAGGAAAGAGAACAGTGTCTCACATTTAGAAAACACTCTTATGCCTGCTTAAGGGGGAAGGAGAGGTGGGGTGATGCATAAAACCAGAGTTTGATATAAGCACAGGTACCGTTCCAAAAACCAACTATGGAATAGACAAGACCTACACCTTCCTCAGTGAAAGGGACTCAAAATCCCATATTTCCCGCAGAGGAATATATCTGACTAGTAAGAATCTTAAAACCTATGTATTGATATGTCTCCGTAAGGGAATCAAGTGTGTCTAGACTGGGATAAATATGGCAGCGAGAATCAGCTCAAACCCACTATAAAAAGGAATTTCAAAAATAAAACAAAAAAACTGGGAAATTCTTTAAAATTCCTTCAGGGTCTCTGATGAAACCTGAAATGACCCTATCTACAATGACAGCTGGATGTGGCATAAGGCTGGACACTTGGGACTGAGAGGATTGGTGAGATTGGGTGAGCAAATGCAGACCCTTTAAAGCAATAATGCATGGCACACATTCCATGGGTCCCAACTCTCCAGGTTGAAGGGAATATTACTACAGATATAACATGTACGGGAATCCTAGAGAACGGACACACTGTGAATACGAAAGGTTTCTAAAACTCAACGAATAGTCCCTCTCCTGGTGCTCCGGTTTGACTTTCCATCTGCTTTATTATCAACCTCCCAACTTGGAGAGACAGCCCCTTTAACCTCCTGGTTCGCACAGGTTGCCAATTTGGCAGAGGATGAAAGGGAAGAGGGAGAACCAATGAGAGAGTAGCTGTTAGGCATTTGGACGGGCACATATCACTGTAATTTCCCGGCAGGAAGAAGAATTAACCAAAGTCTCAGCCACCCACCGGGAATCAGTATAGATCCTGAACCAAAATTTTGGACTTGCGGTCAGCTCACCAAAAACGAGTTGAAAAATGGAGCTCAGGGGCACAGCAATTCACAAACTGGCCGAGTAATAAAGGACAACTATCGTCCAAAAATCTGTTGAGGGAAGGCAACGAGGCGGACTTGAAAGCGAGGCAGAATAGCAGGAAACAGATTTCCAGAGGTACGTTGGAATCGCCTTTAAAGCACAGGAAGAGGGGCACAACTTCGACAATGATGCACTTGGCCAAAAAGGGCGTATGCGTTTTCTCCTGAATATATTCAGGAGAAAACGCATACGCCCTTTTTGGCCAAGCAAGCAAGCGGGCAATGCAAATCTGAACTACAAAGAAGTATCACTTCCCACCGGTCAAAAGGGACATCCACAAAATGTGTAAAAACCAGAAAGGCAAGACAGGCCCTGGAGAACAGGGAGCCTTGTTATGCTGATGGGCCGGATGTAAATTGCCAACTGCCTCTCTGGAGGAGTGCATTGTGTTCCCTAAAACAAGTAAACAACAGAGCTACAGAGCCAAGGGCACTTCCAGTCTAGGGAATATACCTTGGGAAAACAGAAAATCAAAAAGACACACCCACCCCAAAATTTAGGGCTGCACTGCTTACAAGGACCTCAACTTGGGTACACCTTAAATATCCCAGGAAATATAAAAATGGTTCAAAAAATTGTGGTACTTACGTACGATGGAATATCCCTCAGCCATGAAATCAATGTCATAAGACCAGTAGCAGCAAAATGGGTGGATTCAGGTACGATGATTCTAAGTGAAATAAGTCACACAGAAAAAGAAACTTATCATAAGATATCACTTATGAAGATCCTGTAAATATGGCTACACTTGAACGGAGTTAGGAAAGAGAACAGTGTCTCACATTTAGAAAACACTCTTATGCCTGCTTAAGGGGTAAGGAGAGGTGGGGTGATGCATAAAACCAGAGTTTGATATAAGCACAGGTACCGTTCCAAAAACCAACTATGGAATAGACAAGACCTACACCTTCCTCAGTGAAAGGGACTCAAAATCCCATATTTCCCGCAGAGGAATATATCTGACTAGTAAGAATCTTAAAACCTATGTATTGATATGTCTCCGTAAGGGAATCAAGTGTGTCTAGACTGGGATAAATATGGCAGCGAGAATCAGCTCAAACCCACTATAAAAAGGAATTTCAAAAATAAAACAAAAAAACTGGGAAATTCTTTACAATTCCTTCAGGGTCTCTGATGAAACCTGAAATGACCCTATCTACAATGACAGCTGGATGTGGCATAAGGCTGGACACTTGGGAGTGAGAGGATTGGTGAGATTGGGTGAGCAAATGCAGACCCTTTAAAGCAATAATGCATGGCACACATTCCATGGGTCCCAACTCTCCAGGTTGAAGGGAATATTACTACAGATATAACATGTACGGGAATCCTAGAGAACGGACACACTGTGAATACGAAAGGTTTCTAAAACTCAACGAATAGTCCCTCTCCTGGTGCTCCGGTTTGACTTTCCATCTGCTTTATTATCAACCTCCCAACTTGGAGAGACAGCCCCTTTAACCTCCTGGTTCGCACAGGTTGCCAATTTGGCAGAGGATGAAAGGGAAGAGGGAGAACCAATGAGAGAGTAGCTGTTAGGCATTTGGACGGGCACATATCACTGTAATTTCCCGGCAGGAAGAAGAATTAACCAAAGTCTCAGCCACCCACCGGGAATCAGTATAGATCCTGAACCAAAATTTTGGACTTGCGGTCAGCTCACCAAAAACGAGTTGAAAAATGGAGCTCAGGGGCACAGCAATTCACAAACTGGCCGAGTAATAAAGGACAACTATCGTCCAAAAATCTGTTGAGGGAAGGCAACGAGGCGGACTTGAAAGCGAGGCAGAATAGCAGGAAACAGATTTCCAGAGGTACGTTGGAATCACCTTTAAAGCACAGGAAGAGGGGCACAACTTCGACAATGATGCACTTGGCCAAAAAGGGCGTATGCGTTTTCTCCTGAATATATTCAGGAGAAAACGCATACGCCCTTTTTGGCCAAGCAAGCAAGCGGGCAATGCAAATCTGAACTACAAAGAAGTATCACTTCCCACCGGTCAAAAGGGACATCCACAAAATGTGTAAAAACCAGAAAGGCAAGACAGGCCCTGGAGAACAGGGAGCCTTGTTATGCTGATGGGCGGGATGTAAATTGCCAACTGCCTCTCTGGAGGAGTGCATTGTGTTCCCTAAAACAAGTAAAGAACAGAGCTACAGAGCCAAGGGCACTTCCAGTCTAGGGAATATACCTTGGGAAAACTGAAAATCAAAAAGACACAGCCACCCCAAAATTTAGGGCTGCACTGCTTAAAAGGACCTCAACTTGGGTACACCTTAAATATCCCAGGAAATATAAAAATGGTTCAAAAAATTGTGGTACTTACGTACGATGGAATATCCCTCAGCCATGAAATCAATGTCATAAGACCAGTAGCAGCAAAATGGGTGGATTCAGGTACGATGATTCTAAGTGAAATAAGTCACACAGAAAAAGAAACTTATCATAAGATATCACTTATGAAGATCCTGTAAACATGGCTACACTTGAACTGAGTTAGGAAAGAGAACAGTGTCTCACATTTAGAAAACACTCTTATGCCTGCTTAAGGGGGAAGGAGAGGTGGGGTGATGCATAAAAACAGAGTTTGATATAAGCACAGGTACCGTTCCAAAAACCAACTATGGAATAGACAAGACCTACACCTTCCTCAGTGAAAGGGACTCAAAACCCCATATTTCCCGCAGAGGAATATATCTGACTAGTAAGAATCTTAAAACCTATGTATTGATATGTCTCCGTAAGGGAATCAAGTGTGTCTAGACTGGGATAAATATGGCAGCGAGAATCAGCTCAAACCCACTATAAAAAGGAATTTCAAAAATAAAACAAAAAAACTGGGAAATTCTTTACAATTCCTTCAGGGTCTCTGATGAAACCTGAAATGACCCTATCTACAATGACAGCTGGATGTGGCATAAGGCTGGACACTTGGGACTGAGAGGATTGGTGAGATTGGGTGAGCAAATGCAGACCCTTTAAAGCAATAATGCATGGCACACATTCCATGGGTCCCAACTCTCCAGGTTGAAGGGAATATTACTACAGATATAACATGTACGGGAATCCTAGAGAACGGACACACTGTGAATACGAAAGGTTTCTAAAACTCAACGAATGGTCCATCTCCTGGTGCTCTGGTTTGACTTTCCATCTGCTTTATTATCAACCTCCCAACTTGGAGAGACAGCCCCTTTAACCTCCTGGTTCGCACAGGTTGCCAATTTGGCAGAGGATGAAAGGGAAGAGGGAGAACCAATGAGAGAGTAGCTGTTAGGCATTTGGACGGGCACATATCACTGTAATTTCCCGGCAGGAAGAAGAATTAACCGAAGTCTCAGCCACCCACCGGGAATCAGTATAGATCCTGAACCAAAATTTTGGACTTGCGGTCAGCTCACCAAAAACGAGTTGAAAAATGGAGCTCAGGGGCACAGCAATTCACAAACTGGCCGAGTAAAAAAGGACAACTATCGTCCAAAAATCTGTTGAGGGAAGGCAACGAGGCGGACTTGAAAGCGAGGCAGAATAGCAGGAAACAGATTTCCAGAGGTACGTTGGAATCGCCTTTAAAGCACAGGAAGAGGGGCACAACTTCGACAATGATGCACTTGGCCAAAAAGGGCGTATGCGTTTTCTCCTGAATATATTCAGGAGAAAACGCATACGCCCTTTTTGGCCAAGCAAGCAAGCGGGCAATGCAAATCGGCACTACAAAGAAGTATCACTTCCCACCGGTCAAAAGGGACATCCACAAAATGTGTAAAAACCAGAAAGGCAAGACAGGCCCTGGAGAACAGGGAGCCTTGTTATGCTGATGGGCCGGATGTAAATTGCCAACTGCCTCTCTGGAGGAGTGCATTGTATTCCCTAAAACAAGTAAAGAACAGAGCTACAGAGCCAAGGGCACTTCCAGTCTAGGGAATATACCTTGGAAAAACTGAAAATCAAAAAGACTCAGCCACCCCAAAATTTAGGGCTGCACTGCTTACAAGGACCTCAACTTGGGTACACCTTAAATATCCCAGGAAATATAAAAATGGTTCAAAAAATTGTGGTACTTACGTACGATGGAATATCCCTCAGCCATGAAATCAATGTCATAAGACCAGTAGCAGCAAAATGGGTGGATTCAGGTACGATGATTCTAAGTGAAATAAGTCACACAGAAAAAGAAACTTATCATAAGATATCACTTATGAAGATCCTGTAAACATGGCTACACTTGAACTGAGTTAGGAAAGAGAACAGTGTCTCACATTTAGAAAACACTCTTATGCCTGCTTAAGGGGGAAGGAGAGGTGGGGTGATGCATAAAACCAGAGTTTGATATAAGCACAGGTACCGTTCCAAAAACCAACTATGGAATAGACAAGACCTACACCTTCCTCAGTGAAAGGGACTCAAAACCCCATATTTCCCGCAGAGGAATATATCTGACTAGTAAGAATCTTAAAACCTATGTATTGATATGTCTCCGTAAGGGAATCAAGTGTGTCTAGACTGGGATAAATATGGCAGCGAGAATCAGCTCAAACCCACTATAAAAAGGAATTTCAAAAATAAAACAAAAATACTGGGAAATTCTTTACAATTCCTTCAGGGTCTCTGATGAAACCTGAAATGACCCTATCTACAATGACAGCTGGATGTGGCATAAGGCTGGACACTTGGGACTGAGAGGATTGGTGAGATTGGGTGAGCAAATGCAGACCCTTTAAAGCAATAATGCATGGCACACATTCCATGGGTCCCAACTCTCCAGGTTGAAGGGAATATTACTACAGATATAACATGTACGGGAATCCTAGAGAACGGACACACTGTGAATACGAAAGGTTTCTAAAACTCAACGAATAGTCCCTCTCCTGGTGCTCCGGTTTGACTTTCCATCTGCTTTATTATCAACCTCCCAACTTGGAGAGACAGCCCCTTTAACCTCCTGGTTCGCACAGGTTGCCAAATTGGCAGAGGATGAAAGGGAAGAGGGAGAACCAATGAGAGAGTAGCTGTTAGGCATTTGGACGGGCACATATCACTGTAATTTCCCGGCAGGAAGAAGAATTAACCAAAGTCTCAGCCACCCACCGGGAATCAGTATAGATCCTGAACCAAAATTTTGGACTTGCGGTCAGCTCACCAAAAACGAGTTGAAAAATGGAGCTCAGGGGCACAGCAATTCACAAACTGGCCGAGTAAAAAAGGACAACTATCGTCCAAAAATCTGTTGAGGGAAGGCAACGAGGCGGACTTGAAAGCGAGGCAGAATAGCAGGAAACAGATTTCCAGAGGTACGTTGGAATCGCCTTTAAAGCACAGGAAGAGGGGCACAACTTCGACAATGATGCACTTGGCCAAAAAGGGCGTATGCGTTTTCTCCTGAATATATTCAGGAGAAAACGCATACGCCCTTTTTGGCTAAGCAAGCAAGCGGGCAATGCAAATCTGAACTACAAAGAAGTATCACTTCCCACCGGTCAAAAGGGACATCCACAAAATGTGTAAAAACCAGAAAGGCAAGACAGGCCCTGGAGAACAGGGAGCCTTGTTATGCTGATGGGCCGGATGTAAATTGCCAACTGCCTCTCTGGAGGAGTGCATTGTGTTCCCTAAAACAAGTAAACAACAGAGCTACAGAGCCAAGGGCACTTCCAGTCTAGGGAATATACCTTGGGAAAACAGAAAATCAAAAAGACACACCCACCCCAAAATTTAGGGCTGCACTGCTTACAAGGACCTCAACTTGGGTACACCTTAAATATCCCAGGAAATATAAAAATGGTTCAAAAAATTGTGGTACTTACGTACGATGGAATATCCCTCAGCCATGAAATCAATGTCATAAGACCAGTAGCAGCAAAATGGGTGGATTCAGGTACGATGATTCTAAGTGAAATAAGTCACACAGAAAAAGAAACTTATCATAAGATATCACTTATGAAGATCCTGTAAATATGGCTACACTTGAACTGAGTTAGGAAAGAGAACAGTGTCTCACATTTAGAAAACACTCTTATGCCTGCTTAAGGGGTAAGGAGAGGTGGGGTGATGCATAAAACCAGAGTTTGATATAAGCACAGGTACCGTTCCAAAAACCAACTATGGAATAGACAAGACCTACACCTTCCTCAGTGAAAGGGACTCAAAATCCCATATTTCCCGCAGAGGAATATATCTGACTAGTAAGAATCTTAAAACCTATGTATTGATATGTCTCCGTAAGGGAATCAAGTGTGTCTAGACTGGGATAAATATGGCAGCGAGAATCAGCTCAAACCCACTATAAAAAGGAATTTCAAAAATAAAACAAAAAAACTGGGAAATTCTTTACAATTCCTTCAGGGTCTCTGATGAAACCTGAAATGACCCTATCTACAATGACAGCTGGATGTGGCATAAGGCTGGACACTTGGGAGTGAGAGGATTGGTGAGATTGGGTGAGCAAATGCAGACCCTTTAAAGCAATAATGCATGGCACACATTCCATGGGTCCCAACTCTCCAGGTTGAAGGGAATATTACTACAGATATAACATGTACGGGAATCCTAGAGAACGGACACACTGTGAATACGAAAGGTTTCTAAAACTCAACGAATAGTCCCTCTCCTGGTGCTCCGGTTTGACTTTCCATCTGCTTTATTATCAACCTCCCAACTTGGAGAGACAGCCCCTTTAACCTCCTGGTTCGCACAGGTTGCCAATTTGGCAGAGGATGAAAGGGAAGAGGGAGAACCAATGAGAGAGTAGCTGTTAGGCATTTGGACGGGCACATATCACTGTAATTTCCCGGCAGGAAGAAGAATTAACCAAAGTCTCAGCCACCCACCGGGAATCAGTATAGATCCTGAACCAAAATTTTGGACTTGCGGTCAGCTCACCAAAAACGAGTTGAAAAATGGAGCTCAGGGGCACAGCAATTCACAAACTGGCCGAGTAATAAAGGACAACTATCGTCCAAAAATCTGTTGAGGGAAGGCAACGAGGCGGACTTGAAAGCGAGGCAGAATAGCAGGAAACAGATTTCCAGAGGTACGTTGGAATCACCTTTAAAGCACAGGAAGAGGGGCACAACTTCGACAATGATGCACTTGGCCAAAAAGGGCGTATGCGTTTTCTCCTGAATATATTCAGGAGAAAACGCATACGCCCTTTTTGGCCAAGCAAGCAAGCGGGCAATGCAAATCTGAACTACAAAGAAGTATCACTTCCCACCGGTCAAAAGGGACATCCACAAAATGTGTAAAAACCAGAAAGGCAAGACAGGCCCTGGAGAACAGGGAGCCTTGTTATGCTGATGGGCGGGATGTAAATTGCCAACTGCCTCTCTGGAGGAGTGCATTGTGTTCCCTAAAACAAGTAAAGAACAGAGCTACAGAGCCAAGGGCACTTCCAGTCTAGGGAATATACCTTGGGAAAACTGAAAATCAAAAAGACACAGCCACCCCAAAATTTAGGGCTGCACTGCTTAAAAGGACCTCAACTTGGGTACACCTTAAATATCCCAGGAAATATAAAAATGGTTCAAAAAATTGTGGTACTTACGTACGATGGAATATCCCTCAGCCATGAAATCAATGTCATAAGACCAGTAGCAGCAAAATGGGTGGATTCAGGTACGATGATTCTAAGTGAAATAAGTCACACAGAAAAAGAAACTTATCATAAGATATCACTTATGAAGATCCTGTAAACATGGCTACACTTGAACTGAGTTAGGAAAGAGAACAGTGTCTCACATTTAGAAAACACTCTTATGCCTGCTTAAGGGGGAAGGAGAGGTGGGGTGATGCATAAAAACAGAGTTTGATATAAGCACAGGTACCGTTCCAAAAACCAACTATGGAATAGACAAGACCTACACCTTCCTCAGTGAAAGGGACTCAAAACCCCATATTTCCCGCAGAGGAATATATCTGACTAGTAAGAATCTTAAAACCTATGTATTGATATGTCTCCGTAAGGGAATCAAGTGTGTCTAGACTGGGATAAATATGGCAGCGAGAATCAGCTCAAACCCACTATAAAAAGGAATTTCAAAAATAAAACAAAAAAACTGGGAAATTCTTTACAATTCCTTCAGGGTCTCTGATGAAACCTGAAATGACCCTATCTACAATGACAGCTGGATGTGGCATAAGGCTGGACACTTGGGACTGAGAGGATTGGTGAGATTGGGTGAGCAAATGCAGACCCTTTAAAGCAATAATGCATGGCACACATTCCATGGGTCCCAACTCTCCAGGTTGAAGGGAATATTACTACAGATATAACATGTACGGGAATCCTAGAGAACGGACACACTGTGAATACGAAAGGTTTCTAAAACTCAACGAATGGTCCATCTCCTGGTGCTCTGGTTTGACTTTCCATCTGCTTTATTATCAACCTCCCAACTTGGAGAGACAGCCCCTTTAACCTCCTGGTTCGCACAGGTTGCCAATTTGGCAGAGGATGAAAGGGAAGAGGGAGAACCAATGAGAGAGTAGCTGTTAGGCATTTGGACGGGCACATATCACTGTAATTTCCCGGCAGGAAGAAGAATTAACCGAAGTCTCAGCCACCCACCGGGAATCAGTATAGATCCTGAACCAAAATTTTGGACTTGCGGTCAGCTCACCAAAAACGAGTTGAAAAATGGAGCTCAGGGGCACAGCAATTCACAAACTGGCCGAGTAAAAAAGGACAACTATCGTCCAAAAATCTGTTGAGGGAAGGAAACGAGGCGGACTTGAAAGCGAGGCAGAATAGCAGGAAACAGATTTCCAGAGGTACGTTGGAATCGCCTTTAAAGCACAGGAAGAGGGGCACAACTTCGACAATGATGCACTTGGCCAAAAAGGGCGTATGCGTTTTCTCCTGAATATATTCAGGAGAAAACGCATACGCCCTTTTTGGCCAAGCAAGCAAGCGGGCAATGCATCTCGGCACTACAAAGAAGTATCACTTCCCACCGGTCAAAAGGGACATCCACAAAATGTGTAAAAACCAGAAAGGCAAGACAGGCCCTGGAGAACAGGG